>NW_027142631.1:145450-198839 GCF_026170545.1 Melanerpes formicivorus | reverse complement strand
TAATAGGCCATTGGAATGTGCTGCCCAGGGAGGTGGTGGAGTCACCACCACTGGAGGTGTTCAAAAAGAGACTGGATGAGGCACTTGGTGCCATGGTTTAGTTGATTAGATGGTGTTGGGTGACAGGTTGGACTTAATGATCTTGAAGGTCTTTTCCAACCTGGTTAATTCTATTCTATTCTATCCTATCCTATCCTATCCTATCCTATCCTATCCTATCCTATCCTATCCTATTCTATTCCATTCCATTCCATTCCATTCCATTCCATTCCATTCCATTCTATTCCATTCCATTCCATGCCATGCCATGCCATTCCATGCCATTCCATTCCATTGTAGTCTACAACATAAGGCTGCAATGGAAGGAATTTACCCCAGTCACCAAAAGCAGAGCCTGACAGCTCAAACAGGCAACTTCTAGTTTGCACTAGTGAGGAATGCAGTTGTTCATATAAATGTCCTTCCAAACACAGTTCATCACCAAGGTGGACAATTATTCACAGAAGGGCATTGCCTGTGTTGAGTAATGTAGCTCTCAGCCAGAAAAGAGACAAGCTATGAGAGAGGTGGTTTCAGCTATCCCAAATTTCAGCTTTTCTAAAGCACATATTAAATCCAGCTGCAAGACAAGAAGTTTAGAAAAGGTCTGCTGGAAACAAAGATTTATGCTGCCATACACTCACTCTCAAGTACTTGCAAATGCTTTATGAATTGCATCCTCACTACATAAACATTCCTTCAACTGGGAACAAGCCAAGGGTCTCGCTGCTTCCTTTTGTCCTGGCAACACAGCCACTTGCAGAAGGGAATATTAAATAAACAGCAAAGAGTACAATTTGATTGCATAGATTCACAGAATTGTCAGGGTTGGAAGGGACCTCAAGGCTCAGCCAGTTCCAACCCTCCTGCCATGGGCAGGGACACCTCACACTACAGCAGGTTGCTCACAGCCACATCCAGCCTGGCTGCAAACACCTCCAGGCAGGAGGCTTCCACCACCTCCCTGGGCAACCTGTGCCAGTCTCTCACCACCCTCATGGGGAACAACTTCTTCCTCACATCCAATCTGAATCTACCCATTTCTAGTTTTCTTCCATCCCCCCGCCCCAGTCCTATCCCTCCCTGACACCCTCAAAAGTCCCTCCCCAGCTTTCTTGTACCCCCCTTCAGATACCATGGTGTCCCATGGGCAGGGACACCTCCCAGCAGCCCAGCTTGTTCAAGGCCTCGTCCAACCTGGCCTTGAACACCTCCAGGAAAGGGGCATCCACAATTTCCTTGGGCAACCTGCTCCAGTGTCTCCTCACCCTCACTGGAAAGAATTTCTTTCTACTCTCCAGTGTAAGTCTCCTCTCCTCAAGCTTCCATCCATTCCCCCTTGTCCTATCACAACAAGCCCTTGTAAAAAGTCCCTCCCCAGCTCTCTTGTTGCCCCCTTCAGTTACTGGAAGGTTGCTTTAAGGTCTCCCCAGAGCCTATTTTTCTGGAGGCAGGACAGCCCTATCTCTCTCAACATATCCCCATGGAGGAGGTTCTCCAGCCCTCTGATCATCTTCATGGCCTCCTCTGGACCCTCTCCAACAGTTCCATGCCCTTCTTATGCTGGGGGCACCAGAACTGGACACAGGACTGCAGCACTGCATAGAGAATACATCTGACTCTCACACAATCCATGTACCTAGGAGTTGCACTTTACAGATCTTGACAGCTGTCAAAACACATAATGAATAGCTGGAGTATTGTTTATTGATGAGAGGAAAAAGAATGCATAAGCAGTTTCAAATCTCATGACATGTTTCTCTAGTCTTTGCAAAAATTAGAGCACTGCTACCTTATCTGAGATGCCCTCAGGAGAGTTGGTGCTTAATTACATGAGTTGGGAATGTTCCAGACTGTTCACCACATGTGGAACTGATTTAGTGGATTCAGTGGACACTGAAGGGTCAACACTAAATCATGTCCCTAATCACCAGGGCCACACACTGCTTAAACACCTCCAGGGATGGAGACTCCACCACTGCCCTGGGCAGACCATTCAATGTTTGGGAACCCTTGCAGTGAAGAAATATTTCCTAGCATCCAGTCTGGCACAGCTTGAAACTACTTCCTTTGGTCCTGTTGCTTGACACCAACAAGAAGAGGCTGCCCCCTCCTCACTCCAAACTCCCTTGATGTACCTGAAGGGAGGTTGTAGCCAGGAGGGAGTTGGTCTCTTCTCTCAAGCAACCAGCACCAGAACAAGAGGACACAGTCTCAAGCTGTGCCAGGGGAGGTTTAGGCTGGAGGTGAGGAGAAAGTTCTTCACAGAGTGAGTCGTTCACCATTGGAATGTGCTGCCCAGGGAGGTGGTGGAGTCCCCATCCCTGGAGGTGTTGAAGAGGGGATTGGATGTGGCACTTGGTGCCATGGTTTAGTCATGAGGTCTGTGGTGACAGGTTGGACTTGATGATCTTTGAGGTCTCTTCCAACCTTGGTGATACTGTGATAAAGAGGTCTCCCCTCAGCCTCTTCTCCAGACTGAACCCCCCCAGCTCCCTCCGCCACTCCTCACAGGCCCTGTGCTCCAGGCCCTTCACCAGCCCTGTTGCTCTTTCCTGGCCATGCTCCAGCCCCTCAACGTCCTCTCCAGTCACAGCCTCCACATTTGCCTAAGCTCATCTTTAAAGTACTGCTCTAATGCCCTACAATGACACTTGTCATCCACTTTCCCATTTGATGTGTTTCATAGACCAGTGCCACTTTAATATGCTTGGGGAGGGGGGGGTTGGATGGGCTGAGTTGGCTGCTTCATTCAGAAGGGTTTCATTATCTGAACAGATGTAAAATTAGCCCATGCTGCAGAGCATAATCACTTGTCTACTGCAGACAGCCCCGTCAGGAAACCCTAATGTGATATTTATCAGCTTTTAAATGAGAACACAACTCTCAGCTTCCACTCAACCTAGCAGAATGCAATGTTTACAGCTGCAGAATGGCTGAATGGTTATACTGAGAGAGGTGTTTGCTTCTGATGGCCACATTTTGCAGCCCCATGGCACAACAATGTCAACAAACCTCTTTTCTCTTTCTCTCTTTCCCCCCTTCCCAGGTTATAACAACAATTATTATGATTTTTATATCTATGCAATGCTGCCTACAAACTATTTAATACCCAAGCAGCTGGTGCACTGGGGCTGATGGTTACTAAACCAATCAATGTTTTGCCTTGTGTTTCCCCTCCTGGACTTGCATCCATCTGCTGTCTTGTGTCATTGTCTGAGGGAGGCCTGAAGGCACTTCCCCAAACCAAATAACGTCAATTTTGTTGCTGTTACAGTGAGGCCATGAACCCCACCTCCAGCCTGAGAACCTCTTTGGTGCTTGGTGCTGCACAAACCACATACTCAAAGGGCTGATTTCTGAGCAGACACAAAGAAGCTGTGCAGTAGGATGTGCTCACGGTGCAGAAGTTTGGATGAGGAGTTTCAATTGGTGTTCTTCACAGGACAAATAACTTTGTCAGGCGTGCAGCCTGGATGAAAGCAGATCTCCCAAGCTGGCAGAGGAAGCTGGAGCTGCCCCTAATGAGCACAGTGAAGTGAGGCTTGTTCTCAGGGTCAAATAGACAAGTGAGCATCTGTTTCGCTTCACAGTGTCCCTGTCCTCCCTCTGCCTGTAACCTGCCCTCGTCCAAGACAGGAGCTCACAGCTCCCACCCAGAGAACCCAGGGGTCAAGGCAGGCTTGTGCTTAGCTCTCTTGTGCTGCACTGCCTGCTCCTCCTCACTGCTGGGGGTAGTCCCGCTGCATTACTCCAACACAAGCCCATATGGCTGATCTCCAGAAGATCTTCTTAGAATCATAGAATCAGTAAGGTTGGAAAAGACCTCAAAGGTCAAGTCCAACCTCTCACCCAACACCTCATGACTACTAAACCATGGCACCAAGTGCCACATCCAATCCCCTCTTGAACACCTCCAAGGATGGTGACTCCACCACCTCCCTGGGCAGCACATTGCAATGGCCAACAACTTTCTCTGTGAAGAACTTTCTCCTCACCTCCAGCCTAAACTTCCCCTGCTGCAGCTTGAGACTGTGTCCTCTTAACACAGAGAAGAATCATCAAATCATAGAATGCATTGGGCTGGATGGGACCTTTAAAGTTCTTCTCTTCCAACCCCCCTGCAGTGGCAGGGACATCTTTAACTAGATCAGGTTGCCCCATCAAGCCTGACCTTGAACGTGTCCAGGGATGGAGATAGTAATGTGTGGTGGGTTGAAGTTTCCCCCCCACCCCCGCCCCAGCATTAACTTTTAGCCAGACCAACTCAGTTAGAAGCATAGTTCTCATCTGCAAGGCAAACAGCTCTGTGAGGGCTTGGCATGGCTTCTCAAGGGGATGGCCTTTTGTTTTCATTGACCACAGCCAGTCAGTTCAGGTGCTTGAAGATGACACCCAGAAACTCTTGCAAATGTTTCAAGAGATCTGTTGAGTCAGAATGCAACCAGAAGGTTTGAGGGCTTGCCTGCCCAGCAATGGCACTGCCTGAGTGCTTGCACTTGGGTGGTGGCTTTACAGACCCACAAAGCTTTATGCACATACAGTTATCTGTACAGTCACACAGAATCACAGAATCACCAAGGTTGGAGGAGACCTCAAAGATTATCTTATTTAGAATAAACCATGTTGGAAGAGACCTTCAAGATCATCATGTCCAACCCATCAACCAATCCAACCCACCTAAACAACTAACCCATGGCACCAAGCACCCCATCAAGTCTCCTCCTGAACACCTCCAATGATGGTGACTCCACCACCTCCCCAGGCAGCCCATTCCACTGGGCAATCACTCTCTCTGTATAGAACTTCTTCCTAACCTCCAGCCTAAACCTCCCCTGGTGCAGCCTGAGACTGTGTCCTCTTGTTCTGGTACTGGCTGCCTGGGAGAAGAGACCATCATCCACCTGTCTACAACCTCCCTTCAGGTAGTTGTAGAGAGTGATAAGGTCACCCCTGAGTCTCCTCTTCTCCAGGCTCTTCTCCAGGCTAAGCATCAAGTCTTTCAGTTCTAGAACTCAACGGTGAGGCTTAGACAGTAGAGTGTTTGCTGGCAGGAAGAGACAACTTCTGCAGGCTGTGTAATACCCACAACCATTCAGCAACCTGAACCTCTGTAACCTAACCTGCCTGAAATCAAACACTCCTCTGAGAGAGTGGCATGGGAGGAAAAGATAAGAATAGAATAGAATAGAATAGAATAGAATAGAATAGAATAGAATAGAATAGAATAGACCAGACCAGGTTGGAAGAGACCTTCAAGATCATCGCGTCCAACCTATCATCCAACACCACCTAACCAACTAACCCATGGCACCAAGCACCCTGTCAAGTCTCCTCCTGAACACCTCCAGTGATGGGGACTCCACCACCTCCCCGGGCAGTCCCTTCCAATGGGCAGTCACTCTCTCTGTGTAAAACTTCCTCCTGCCTCCTGACCTCCAGCCTGAACCTCCCCTGGTGCAGCCTGAGACTGTGTCCCCTTGTTCTGGTACTGGCTGCCTAGGAGAAGAGACTAACCTCTGCCTGTCTACAACCACCCTTCAGGTAGTTGTAGACAGCAATAAGGTCACCCCTGAGTTGCAGCATGAGCAAGAGAAAGACAGAGAAACACAACTGGTGATGGCAAATTCACAGGAGCCTCTGCCCCCATGTGTTTGGATAGGGAACTCAGTCTGTGACAGCCATCCAGCACAGACCTTTCATTTAGGGAATACCTTCCAGGTCCAAGCCTTGCTCACATGACTGATTTGAGCCCACAGACTGATCCGTGTGAGGGCTAGTGGGGCTCCATCCCCAGTGTGAGTACTCCAGGACAGGGCTGTTGCCAGTCTCATAGTCTGGGAGCTCAAATTTCTTGAAAAACATCTTGGAGTTGTCTGTCTCCACTGAGCAAACAGCTTCAGGGACGAGAAGCTGAATCCTGAATTGAGTGAAGTAGATTGTCCCTGGCACCTCTGTCAGGACAAGTTACCCTCAAGAGAAGGACATGATCTCTTTCTGTTGCAACTGCACAGACATCATTCAGTATGGCCACGTCTGACAACTGACACAAACACAGCTGCAGCTGAGAACTTCAGTTAAGTAACTCAGTGCCAGGGAAATGTTGAGGCATGCAGATACAGCTCATGACCCATTTTCCCTTCTCTCCAATCCCTGGTAATTATTCCATATTCATTTTCTATCTGTTTGAGAGTGCAGCTCTGAACCCCGAAGACCATTCCTCTTGGGGAAGAGAGAAAAGGAGAAAGGGGAACTCCCTCATCTCTTCAGATGTATTCTGCTTTGTATGATTGCTGGCATGGGAGTGAGATTTCCCCTCAGAAATGGCTGCATGTCATGTACAGCCAAGTGGTCTAAAATGCTACATTCAATTGAGCAAGACAGATACAGCCTAGGTATGGAAATGTTTGTGGGAGAAACTGATGACACATCTGCTTGTTCACCTCTGTCCCCTTCTTTCTTACACAGCATGAAGCCATACCATGGACCTCATGTCTGACCAACCTGTTATTGGGATGGAGTAATTTCAGAAGAGGTTTTGAGTTCCCTGAGTTCTGTTTTTACTGGGGGGTTGGAACACAAGCCCTATGAGGAGAGGCTGGTGCACCCCAGCATGGCATTGGCCTTCTCGGCCACAAGGACACATTGCTGGCTCATGGTGAACTTGTCCACAGACACCCAGGTCCTTTCTCCATTCCAAGCATTGCCTGCTGCATGGTAAGAGGTATTTGCTATCACAGAATTGTGAGGTTTGGAAGGGACCCCGAGGATCAGCCAGTTCCAAGCCCCCTGCCATGGGCAGGGACACCTCACACTACAGCAGGTTGCTCACAGCCACATCCAGCCTGGCTGCAAACACCTCCAGGGATGAGGCTTCCACCACCTCCCTGGGCAACCTGTGCCAGTCTCTCACCACCCTCATGCTGAAGAATTTCTTCCTAACAGCCAATCTGAGTCTATCCTCCAGAGTCTCCACCCTGATGAGAACAGCAAAGCAAGCCAAAGGCTGTTGTGCCACCAGTCAAGAAAGCAGCCTGAGTGGGTGTACTCAGTGGGGTGTGGGTTAGAGGAGTCTGCAGCTGCCTGCATTGCTGGCAGTCCCTGGAGCACGACTAAGAAAAGGAGAACAAAAAGAGTAGGAAGATGAAGGTAAAGTCAGTTACAAAGTTCTGTATTTGATAGAAAGCTACATGGGGAGTAAAAACAAACTGGTAAAATGACAGGACACAAATGCAGTGGGAGCCAGGGAAAGATGAAAGAAGCAAGGAAATTGGATAACAATAGTGATCAGAAAGAATAAAGGCAAAGACAAATAATGACAAGCAAGAAAGAAAGAGGATTAGAGGTGAATGATGAAAGCTATGGAAATAAGGATAGGAGCTGCTATCAGAGTTGCAGGAAGTTATTTTAGTTAAGATGTCACTGTTAGGAGTCAGAAAATGTTGTGGGGTTGGTTTTTTTTCCAACCTGGATGGTTCTGAGAGAAGGCAGAGTTCAAGGCAAAAGGGACTCAAGGAAAGGCACTTTGGGAAAAGCAACTGGCAGTGTGTTTACAAGGGACTAGCTGCTGCTGGAGCGGGCTGATGCGTTGGCAGTGGTAGGGCCTGGGACAACAGCAGGGTTTGCATTGCACAGATGTCAGCCCAGTCTCATTTTTGAGATTGGTGGGATGAGGAAAGCAAAGAGACACTGAGCCAAACACAGCAGAGGAGGAGCTTCGGAGTGTCCTTGGGATGGAGCCTCACCATGGCTGAACCATTTGCAGTGTCTCTGTGTCTGAAGGGCAAGGGCTGTTCCACATCTTGGTGCTAGTCCAGGTCTGCTCCAGCTGCCTGTGCCTAACAGCAGCAGCACAAGCTTTGCAGCACCTGGGTTCTGTGGCTGCTCATAACATCTTTGTTGGTGCCATGGACAGTGGCATAGAGGCACACTCCGCAAGTATGCTGATGACACCAAGCTGTGTGGTGCAGCAGACACTGGAGGGAAGGGATCCATCCAGAGGGGCCCTGACAGGCTGCAGAGCTGAGCCCATGACAACCTCATGAGGTTCAACAACACCAAGTGCAAGGTCCTGCAGCTGGGTCAGGGCAATCCCAAGCCTTGATACAGGCTGGGCAAGGACTGGCTTGAGAGCAGCCCTGAAGAAAAGGACTTGAGGGTGCTGAGAAGCTCATCAGGAGCCAGCAGTGAGCACTTGCCGCCCAGAGAGCCAAGCAGAGCTTGGGCTGCAGCAGGAGAAGCATAGCCAGCAGATCGAGGGAGGTGATTCTGCCCCTCTGCTCCGCTCTGCTGAGACCCCACCTGGAGCACTGTGTGCAGTTCTGGAGCCCCTAGTACAGGAAGGATCTGGAGGTGCCAGAGCATGTCCAGAGAAGGGCCATGAGCATGATTAGAGGGCTGGAGCTCCTCTGCCATGAGGACAGACAGAGAGTTGAGGCTCTTTCATCTGGAGAAGAGAAGGCTCCAAGGAGACTTTCTTCTGGCCTTCCAGTATCTGCAGGGGGCTACAAGAAAGCTGGGGAGGGACTTCTGAGGGTGTGAGGGAGTGATAGGACTGGGAGGAATTGATCCAAGCTAGAGGAGGGCAGATTGAGATTAGATGTTAGGAGGAAGTTCTTCCCTGTGAGGGTGGTGAGAGCCTGGCACAGGTTGCTCAGGGAGGTGGTAGAAGCCTCATCCCTGGAGGTTTTTGCAGCCAGGCTGGATGTGGCTGTGAGCAACCTGCTGTAGTGTGAGGTGTTGGGGTTGGAACTGGCTGATCCTTGAGGTCACTTCCAACCCTAATAGTTCTATGATTCTATAAGCATCTCCACATTCACCACCAGAAAGGATGAATGAAAGAGGTGCAGATCACAGCCAATGCCCCAGACACACTCACTGAGACAAGCCCCACCAAACTGCACTTTTATACCCCACATTCCTTGTGTCACAGCTTGAGCTGAACCTGCTGCTGATATTCATACACTGCTTCAGGCATGCCAGCCTCAAAATGGAAAGTGCTAACTGGAGCAAAGTATTGTGGGGCTTGAAGTTGAGATTGCAACATGGGAGCCTTCCTGTTCCAGTTTCTGCTTCTGGGTTCCAGGTTCTTGGGTGTAGTCTTTTCTGCTGGGATGGTGGTGGAACAAGGAGGGATGGGGGAGTAGTTTCCTGGCTTGGGCTTCTGGCTTGCTTGCTTACTTCTGCCTGCTGCTGCTTTAAACCATGCTTTTGCTGCAAAGAGGCTGAGGGAATCCTGCATTTTGTACTATGCTTATCTGATTTCTGGTCAGTAAACTCTGTTCTCACCTCATTTACTTGTCTTTTGTCTCAATCCCAAGTTTTTGTGTGTCACTTTCCCCTCACTTCTGTGCTGGGAAAACAGCCAGGCTAACCCACTGCTTCCATTTGACCCATTTTGTTCTGACTCAAACCACTACACCTTGGAACAGCCCTTTATTGCCCCCAGAGAAGAATCCTCCATAGGATAGGATAGGATAGGATAGGATAGGATAGGATAGGATAGGATAGGATAGGATAGGATGGGATAGGATGGGATGGGATAGGATAGGATGGGATGGGATAGGATAGGATAGGATAGGATAGGATAGGATAGGATAGGATAGGATAGGATAGGATAGGATAGGATAGGATGGGATAGGATAGGATGGGATAGGATAGGATGGGATAGGATAGGATGGGATGGGATAGGATAGGATAGGATAGGATAGGATAGGATAGGATAGGATAGGATAGGATAGGATAGGATAGGATGGGATAGAATAGACCAGGTTAGTTTAATAGCAGGACATGTGTAGTTAATAGCTTGAGTCTGTAAGGCTTGTAAGACCTTGCTCTGCTTCCCCAAGTGCCAAGCTACACTGAGTTTCTAAGTGGGGTTGGTTTACCACACCATCTTGTACTGATGCTGGTTAAAACAAGCTTCATTGATCTGGGGCTTCTGTTTCATAGAATCATAGAATGAATGAAGTTGAAAAAGACCTCAAAGACCATCAAGTCCAACCTGTCACCCAACACCTCATGACTACTAAACCATGGCACCAAGTGCCACATCCATGCTTGGAGCCATGGTTTAGTTGATTAGATAGTGCTGGGTGGTAGATTGGACTCGATGCTCTCAAAGGTCTTTCCCAACCTGGTTAATTCTGTTCTGCCCTATTCAGTATCACCAAGGTTGGAAGAGACCTCAAAGATCATCAAGTCCAACCTGTCACCACAGACCTCATGACTAAACCATGGCACCAAGTGCCACATCCAATCCCCTCTTGAACACCTCCAGGGATGGGGACTCCACCACCTCCCTGGGCAGCGCATTCCAATGGCCAATCACTCTGTGAAGAACTTTCTCCTCACCTCCAGCCTAAACCTCCCCTGGCACAGCTTGAGACTGTGTCCTCTTCTGGTGCTGCTTGCCTGGGAGAAGAGACCAACCCCCATCAGGCTACGACCTCCCTTCAGGGAGTTGTAGACAGCAAGAAGGTCTCCCCTGAGCTCCTCCAGGCTAACCAACCCTAGCTCCCTCAGCTGCTCCTCCTAAGACTTGTGCTCTAGGCCCTTCACCAGCCTAGATGCTCTTCTCTGGATTTGCTCCAGCACTCCCATGTCTCTCTTATATTGAGGAGCCCAATACTGAACCCACTACTCCAGGTGGGCCCTCACCAATGCCACACAATAGAAATAGAATAGAAAAGAAATAGCAATAGACATAGAAATAGAATAAAGCAGGTTGGAAAAGACCTTCAAGGTCATCGTGTCCAACCTGTCATCCAACACCATCTAATCAACTAAACCATGGCACCAAGCACCCCATCAAATCCCCTCCTAAACACCTTCAGGGCTGGTGACTCTACTACACACCTGGGCAGCCTATTCCAATGGGCAATCACTCTCTCTATGAAGAATTTCTTCCTAACATCCAGCCTAAACCTCCCCTGGCACAGCTTGAGACTGTGTCCTCTTGTTCTGGTGCTGGTTGCCTGGCAGAAGAGACCAACACCCACCTGGCTACAACATCCCTTCAAGTACTTGTGGACAGCAATAAGGTCTCCCCTGAGCTCCTCCAGGCTAACCAACCACAGCTCCCTCAGCTGCTCCTCCTAAGACTTGTGCTCTAGGCCCTTCACCAGCCTAGATGCTCTTCTCTGGATTTGCTCCAGCACTCCCATGTCTCTCTTATATTGAGGTGCCCAATACTGAACCCACTACTCCAGGTGGGCCCTCACCAATGCCACAGAATCATCCCAGAGTCAGCCAGCTTGGAAGAGACCTCCCAGATCATCAAGTCCAACCGATCACCCAACCCTATCCAATCAGCTGGAAGATAGGGGGGCTCAAAAGAAAATCAAGGGGGCTGCAAGAAAATCAAGAGGTCTGCAGAAAAAGAAGAGGGCTTGAAGGAGAATAAGGGGAGCCTGAAGGCAAATAAGAGCCGCTCCTAACCCCCTGGCAAAGCCTGCTTCCCTGGGCAGCATGAGGCCAGAGGAGGGCCAGCCTCCAGCCCCCAGGCAGATCAGGCTCAGCTGCTGAGCACAGGGGCAGGATCACTTCCCCAGGCCTGCTTGCAACACTATTTCTAGTGCAAGCCAGGAAGCCTTGGGCCTGCTTGGCCACCTGGGGCTCGTATTCAGCCTCTTGTCAATCAGCACCACAAGGTCCCTTGCTGCCGAGCAGCTTTCCAGCCCCTCCTCCCCAGCCTGCAGCATTGCTTGGCGTTGTAGTGGCTCAGGTGCAGGACCTGGCACTTGGCCTTCACAGAAACCTTACAGAATGGTAGAGGTTGGAAGGGACCTCTGGAGATCATCCAGTCCAAGCCCTCTGCCAGAGCAGGGCCACCCACAGCAGGTTACACAGGCCAGCACCCAGGCAGGCTTTGAACACCTCCAGAGAAGGAGACTCCACCACATCTCTGGGCAGCCTGCTCCAGTGCTCCAACACCATCAACACAAAGAAGTTCCTCCTCATGTGCAGATGGAGCTTCCCTGTGTTCAAGTCTGTGGCCATTCCCCCTTGTCCTGTCACTGGGCACCACTGGCAGAAAGCCTGGCCCCATCCCCCCGACACCCACCCCTGAAGTCTTTTAAAGCACTGACCCAATGCTCTCGGTGTCTCCTGGTCACAGGAGGATCCAGTCCCCTCCTCATCTTGCTGTACCCTCTCCAGCAGCTGGCACAGCAAGATGGGCCAGCAACCCAGTATGAAGAGCAAAGCACTGCCTTCCTGACCCTCCTACAGTTTGCCTCAGCCCATCGCCTCAGTCTGTCTAAGTGCCTCTGCAGAGCCTCCCTACCTTCAAGCAGATCAACACTCCCACTCCAGGCGTTGAGGAAAACACTGTCTGTGCTGCCAGACCTCCTACCAACCTGCCCAGGGGCCTGAAGGCTCTTTTAACTGCTGTTGGACTTCCCTCTCTGACCTCCTCACTACCAGCTTGGAGGACCAAAAGCAGGTAGTAGCCTGAGGGCCGCACCAGACCAGGGAGTTTCCTCCTCATGTGCCTAAGCCAGGCCCCGGGGAGGCAGCAGGCGTCCCTGGGGGAGGGAGGAAGTCAACACGGGGCCCTCAGCTCCCCTCAGAAGGGAGTCCCCCACCAGGACTTCCCGCCTTTTCCCTTGACTGACCCAGTGCTCAGGGCTGGGGGTGACTGTCTCCCCCTGGGGGGCTTCCTGCATGACCCTTCCTCTCCACCCTCACTCACCCGGCCATCGATTTGCAAAGCCCCATCCCTGCTGTGCAGGGGGAACTAGGGAGGCAAGGGAGGCAACAGCAGACATCCTGCTGCCCTGGAGGGGAACCTCTTTCCATTCCCCACCACTTCTTAGGTGCCCACCCCCCACCCCTTCCCTGGTGGCAAGAGGGCAGAGTATCCTCTGCTTCATGAGGCAACTGTTGCCTTGTGTCCTTTGGGGTTCTCAGCCAGTTCAGAGAGCTTTCCTTCACACAAGTAGTCCCTGAGATGCTGAGCAGCCTCTGCAGAGGAAGGAATGGCTGCAGCTGACGTTTGAAGTGGAACCTACTGGAGGAGAGGGTCGAGAGGAGGGCTGCACAAATGCTCAGAGGGCGGGAGCACCTCTCCTGTGCAGACAGCCTGCAGAAGAGAAGGCTGCAGGGAGACCTTAGAGCAGCCTTCCAGGAGCTGAAGGGGGCCGACAGGGAAGCTGTGGAGGGACTTTTTACAAGGGCCTGAAGCACTAGCACAAGGGGGAATGGTTTGAAACTACAGAAGGGTAGTTTTGACTTGAGATTAGGAAGAAGTTCTTGATAGGAGGAGGGTGGCACACTGCAACAGGTAGCCCAGGGAGCTGGTGGAGGCCCCATCCCTGGAGACATTCACGGTCAGGCTTGATGGAGCTGCAAGCAGCCTCCCCTAGTTGAGGATGTCCTTGCTTACTGCAGGGCAGTGGACAAGAGGACCTCTAAAGGTCCCTTTCAGCACAGTGCATTCTGTGATTCAGTGTCACCATGGGATGGGGTCCAGCATCTCATGCCCTGCCCTCTGCCCTGCCTCTCCTTGCCAAGGGGAGAACTGTGATGTCACCTAGCAATGGAATGTGGCCAGGTGTTCCAAACTGCTTCTCCCCAGGCCTTAGGTATCACCCCGGCAACGCTGTGTACACACTCCAGCCGAGCAAGTGAGTGAGGTCTGGAGTGCTGAGAGAGAGGGTCGGTGCTGGTGGTCGTGGCCAGAGAGGTGTTTGGTGCAGCTCTCTGAGCCACATCCCAGAGCCATTTGAAGAGTTTCCCTGGCCCTGCCACGTGCAGACAGCCAGGGCAGGCAGAGCTGTGCTTGCAGCAGCAGAGGTGAGCTGGGTGAGGATAGCTGACCCTGGGGAGCTGGGAGGGCTTCCATCTGGAGGGATCTGTGCATTTCTGCCACCTCCCCGGGCCAGCCCCTGACCATGGCCTCTCTGCTCTTTCCTAGTGTGACAGCCACTGCTGCTGCCCCAGGCAGAGGGAGCAACCTGACATCTGCAGCTCCCTCCCGCCCAGTGCAGAGGGTGGAGAGCATGGCCACCGAGCTCGACACCCGCTGCACTATCTGCCTGGACAGCTGGGGGGAGGACGGCAGCTTCGTGCTGCCGTGCCTCCACCAGTTCTGTTACAGCTGCATCAGGCGGTGGGCTGACAGCAACCGGGTGTGCCCCCTGTGCAAGGGGAGCATTTCCTCCCTGGTGCACGGGGTGCGGGCCGATGACAGCTTCGAGGAGGACGAGGTCTCAACACCTGCCTCGTCCTCAGTCATCGGCCCCCAGGCAGGAGGAGCTCCTGGCCCTGCAGCTGCCCAGGACCCTGCAGCACCACAGCCTCAGGCTGCGGGGGAGGAGCTGGGGGGTGCCCCGGGCGGTCTCCGTCCCAGCACATGGGCAGCCCTGTTCAGGGACCACTCAGAGCTCCTGCAGCCTCTGCAGGCCTGGATGCGAGAAGAGCTCCGCAGGATGTTCGGGCGTCGAGCTTCTCGGGCAGGCCTGGTGGAGGACGTGGCCATGGCCCTCCTGAGGGTCTTCGGGCTCGACGCAGAGATGCTGCAGACGCTGCTGGTGGCCTCCCTGGAGCAGCGCACGGCGACGTTTGTGAGGGACCTGATCAGCGTCGCCGTGCAGCGCTGCAGCGGGGAGGCCCGGCGGCTGCTGGGGCTGGAGGGCGGCCGTGATGCCAGGGAGAGGGAGGGCAGCCCCGCCGCGGCCCGGGGAGAGTCCGTCCCTCCTCGGCCGGTGCCTTCCAGCAGCCTCCAGAGAACCATCGCGGAGGAGCAGCCCAGCACGTCCGCAGCAGCTCTGCGTCGGGGTCCCGGCAGACCTCCCTCTGCTCCCTTTTCCATCCGCGGGGAGCCAGAGGAGCCCCAGGAGGAGGCTGGGGAGGCTGGGGCAAGCCCCTCGACATCCCAGCAGGGCAGGGGACGCTCCCGTGGGCAGGGGCCACGGCGAGCCCGGAAGAGGAGAGCTGGCAGCCCCGGGCCCTCTGCTCCATCCAAGAGGAAGCCACCCCGAGGGCGGCACTAGGATGCTGGCCAGGGCAGCCAGGAGCTGTGCTGGCAGCAGCAGAGGTGAGCTGGGTGAGGATAGCTCAGCCTGGGCAGCTGGCAGGGCTTCCTTTTGGAGGGATCTCTGCATTCCTCCACCTACCCCATGCCAAGCCCTGACCATAGCCTCTGTCCTGTTCTAGCCTGACAGCTGCTGCTGCAGCCAGGAGGCTGTCCAGCTGCCCTCAGCCCTTCAGCACCACCACCGCAGGCTGAGGGAATGGTGCCAGCGGCTCCCTTGGGTGGGCAGGTCAGGCAGGAGGTGTGGCCGCAGGAGCAGAGGTGAGCTGGGTGAGGATAGGTGACCCTGGGGAGCTGGGAGGGCTTCCTTCTTGAGAGATCTCTGCATTCCTCAACCTCCCCATGGCAACCCCTCACCATAGCCTCTGTTCTCTTCTAGCCTGACAGCTGCTGCTGCAGCCAGGAGGCTGTCCAGCTGCCCTCAGCCCTTCAGCACCACCACCTCAAGCTGAGGGAATGGTGCCAGCAATTCCCTTGGGTGGGCAGGTCAGGCAGGAGGTGTGGCCGCAGGAGCAGAGGTGAGCTGGGTGAGGATAGGTGACCCTGGGGAGCTGGGAGGGCTTTCTTCTGGAGGGATCTGTGCATCATTCCCCCTACGCCATAGCCACCCCTGACCATGGCCTCTCTGTTCTTTTCTAGCCTGGCAGCGGCTGCTGTACCCCAGGCTGTGGGAACTCTTCCCACGGCTCCCTTGAGCGGCCAGGCCGGGGCAGCCAGGAGGTGTTGTTGCAGGGACAGAGGTGAGCTGGGTGAGGATAGCTGACCCTGGGGAGCTGGGAGGGCTTCCTTCTGGAGGGATCTCTGCATTCCTCCACCTCCCCATGCCAAACCCTCACCATAGACTCTATTCTGTTCTAGCCTGACAGCTGCTGCCCTCAGCCCTTCAGTACCACCACCACAGGCTGAGGGAATGGTGCCAGTGGCTCCCTTGGGTGGGCAGGTCAGGCAGGAGGTGTGGCTGCAGGAGCAGAGGTGAGCTGGGTGAGGATAGGTGACCCTGGGGAGTGGTGAGGGCTTCCTTCTTGAGGGATCTCTGCATCATACCACTTCCCCCAGGCCAGCCCCTGACCGTGGTGTCTCTGTTCTTTCCTAGCATGACAGCTGCTGCTGCATCACAGGCTGAGGGAATGGTGCTTGGTGTTCCCTTGGGTGGGCAGGTGAGGCAGGAGCTGTGGTCACAGCAACAGAGGTGAGCTGGGTGAGGATAGCTGACCCTGGGGAGCTGAGAGGGCTTCCTTCTTGAGGGATCTGTGCATTACACCACTTCCCCCAGGCCAGCCCCTGACCATGGTGTCTCTGTTCTTTCCTAGCATGAGAGCTGCTGCTGCAGCCAGAAGCCTTTCCAGCTGCAATCAGCTATTCAGCACCACCACCACAGGCTGTGGCAATGGTGCCTGTGGTTCCCTTGATTGGCTGGGGCAGCCAGGAGCTGTGCTTGCAGCCAGAGAGGTGAGCTGGGTGAGGATAGCCACCCTGGGCAGCTGGGAGGGTTTCCTTCTAGAGAGATCTTTGCATTCCTCCACCTAGCCCATGCCAGCCCCTGACCCTTGTCTCCTTGTCCTTTCTAGCCTGACAGCTGCTGCTGCAGCCAGGAGGCTGTCCAGCTGCCCTCAGCCCTTCAATACCTCCACCACAGGCTATGGGAATGGTGCCTGCTGCTCCTTTCAGAGGCCAGGGCACCCAGGAGGTGTGGTTGCAGCAACAGAGGTGAGCTGGGTGAGGATAGGTGACCCTGGGGAGCTGGGAGGGCTTCCTTCATGAGGGATCTCTGCATTGTTCCACCTCCCCCAGGCCAGCCTCTGACCATGGTCTCTCTCTTCTTTTCTACCGTGTCAGCTGCTACTGCGGCCAGGTAGCTGTCCAGCTGCCCTCAGCCTTTCAATACCTCCACCACAGGCTGTGGCAATGGTGCCTGCTGCTCCCTTCAGAGGCCAGGGCAGCCAGGAGATGTGGTCACAGCAGCAGAGGTGAGCTGGGTGAGGACAGCTGACCCTGGGGAGCTGGGAGGGCTTCCTTCTTGAGGGATCTGTGCATTTCTTGTTTTTCTCTCCATGCCACCCCCTGACCATGGCCTATTTTTGTCCTTTTCTAGGTGACTGCTTCTAGTGCAGCCAGGAGGCTGTCCAGCTGCCCTCTGCCCTCCAGCACCACCACCACAGACTGTGGGAATGATGCCCGGGGCTCCCTAGGGTGGGCAGGTGAAGGAGGAAGTGTGGTCGCAGGAGCAGAGGTGAGTTGGGTGAGGATAGCTGACCCTGGGGAACTGGCAGATCTTCCGTCTTCTGGAGACAGCTCTGCATTGTTCCACCTCCCCCAGGCCAGCCCCTGACCATAGTCTCTCTTCTTTTCTAGCGTGACAGCTGCTGCTGCAGCCATGAGGGTGTCCAGCTGCCCAGAACCCTTCAGCAGCACCACCACACGCTGAATGAAAGGTGCCTGTGGCTCTGCTAGTGGCCAGGGCAGCCAGGAGGTGTGGTTGCAGCAGCAGAGGTGAGCTGGGTGAGGACAGCTGACCCTGGGGAACTGGCAGGGCTTCCTTCTTGAGGGATCACTGCATTCTTCCAGCACCCCAAGGCCAGCCCCTGACCATGGTCTCTCTGTTCTTTCGTAGCATGTAGGCTGCCACTGCAGCCATGAGGGTGTCCAGCTGCCCAGAACCCTTAAGAAGCAGCCCCAGAGGTAGTTTGAATGGTACCCGCGCCTCCCTTGGGTGGCCAGGGCAGCCAGGAGGGGTGGCCACAGGAGCAGAGGTGAGCTGGGTGAGGATAGCTGACCCTGGGGAGCTGGGAGGGTTTCCTTCTTGAGTGATCTCTGCATTATTCCACCTCCCCTATAGCTGTCCCATGACCATGGACTCTCTGTCCTTTCTAGCCTGACAGCTGCTGCTGCAGCCAGGAAGCTGTCCAGCTGTCCATTAGCAACACCACAGGCTGTGGAAATGATGCCGACGGCTCCCTTGGGTGGGCAGGGGTGGCAGGAGGTGTGTTTGCAGGAGCACAGGTGAGCTGGGTGAGGATAGCTGACCCTGGGGAGCTGGGAGGGCTTCCTTCTTCAGGGATCTCTGCATTATTCCACCTCTCCTAGTCCAGTCCCTGACCATGGTGTCTCTGTTCTTTCCTAGCATGACAGCTGTTCATAGTATCACAGGCTGTGGGAATGGTGCCTGATGCTCCCTTGGGTGGGCAGCTGAGGCAGGAAGTGTGCTCGCAGCAGCAGAGGTGAGTTGGGTGAGGATAGGTGACCCTGGGGAACTGGCAGGGCTTCCTTCCTTAATGATCTGTGCATTTCTGCCACTTCTATCCTGGCCAGCCCCTGACCATAGTCTCTCTTCATTTGTAGCCTTACAGCTGCTGCTGCAGCCATGAGGGTGTCCAGCTGCCCAGAACCCTTCAGCAGCACCGCCGGAAGCTGAGGGAGAGGTGCCTGTGTCTCTGCTGAGTGGCCAGGGCAGCCAGGAGGTGTGGTTGCAGCAACAGAGGTGATTTGGGTGAGGATAGCTGACCCTGGGGAGCTGGGAGGGCTTCCTTCTGGAGGGATCTGTGAAATTCATGCTTTTCTCCCCTGTCCAGCCCCTGACCATGGTCTCTCTGTTCTTTTGTAGCATGTAGGCTGCTGCTGCAGCCATGAGGGTGTCCAGCTGCCCAGAACCCTTCAGGAATAGCCCCAGAGGTAGTGTGAACGGTGCCCGTGCCTCCCTTGGGTGGCCAGGGCAGCCAGGAGGGGTGGCCACAGGAGCAGAGGTGAGCTGGGTGAGGATAGCTGACCCTGGGGAGCTGGGAGGGCTTCCATCTGGAGGGATCTCTGCATTTCTTCCTTCTCTCCCCAGGGCAGTCCCTGACCATGATCTCCTTGTTATTTTCTCGCATTTTAGCTGCTACTGCAGCCAGCAGGCTGTCCAGCTGCCCTCTGCCCTTCAGGACCTGCACAACAGGCTGTGGGAATTGTTCCTGCGGCTCCCTTGAGTGGCCAAGGCAGCCAGGAGGTGTGCTTGCAGCAACAGAGGTGTGCTGGGTGAGGATAGCTGACCCTGGGGAGCTGGGAGGGTTTCCTTCTTGAGGGATCTGGCCATTTCTTCCTACTCTTCCCAGGCCAGCCCCTGACCATGGCCTCTTTCTCTTCTTGTCTAGCATGCAGATGCTGCTGCACCACAGCAGTGGGAATGGTGCCCACAACTCCCTTGAGAGGGCAGGGCAGCCAGGAGGTGTGGTTGCAGCAACAGACGTGAGCTGGGTGAGGATGGCTGACCCTGGGGAGCTGGGAGGGATTCCTTCTTTAATGACCTCTGCATTTCTGGCACTTCTATTCTGGCCAGCCCCTACCATGGTCTCTCTTCTTTTCTAGCCTTACAGCTGCTGCTGCAGCCATGAGGGTGTCCAGCTGCCCAGAACCCTTCAGCAGCACCGCCGGAAGCTGAGGGAGAGGTGCCTGTGTCTCTGCTGAGTGGCCAGGGCAGCCAGGAGGTGTGGTTGCAGCAACAGAGGTGATTTGGGTGAGGATAGCTGACCCTGGGGAGCTGGGAGGGCTTCCTTCTTGAGGGATCTCTGTATTTCTTCCTTCTCTCCCCTAGTCCAGTCCCTGACCATGGTGTCTCTGTTCTTTTCTAGCCTGACAGCTGATTCTGCAGCCAGCAGGCTGTCTAGCTGCCCCCTGCCTTTGAGGACCTCCACAACAGGCTGTGGGAACTGTTCCTGTGGCTCCCTTGAATGGCCAAGGCAGCCACGAGTTGTGTTTGCAGGAGCTGAGGTGAGCTGGGTGAGGATAGCTGACCCTGGGCAGCTGGGAGGGCTTCCTTCTTGAGGGATCACTGCATTCTTCCACCGCCCCAAGGCCAGCCCCTGACCATGGTCTCTCTGTTCTTTTCTAGCCTGACAGCTGCTGCTGCAGCCAGCAGGCTGTCCAGCTGCCCAGTAGCAACACCACAGGCTGTAGAAATGGTGCCCCGGGCTCCCTTGGGTGGGCAGGTGAGGCAGGAGTTGTGTTTGCAGGAGCAGAGGTGAGCTGGGTGAGGATAGCTGACCCTGGGGAGCTGGGAGGGCTTCCTTCTGGAGGGATCTGTGCATTTCTTATTTTTCTCTCCATGCCAACCCCTGACCATGGCCTCTTTTTGTTCTTTTCTAGGTGACTGCTTCTAGGGCAGCCAGGAGGCTGTCCAGCTGCCCTCAGCCCTCCAGCACCACCACCACAGACTGTGGGAATGATGCCCGGGGCTCCCTTGGGTGGGCAGCTGAAGCAGGAAGTGTGGTCGCAGGAGCAGAGGTGAGTTGGGTGAGGATAGCTGACCCTGGGGAACTGGCAGATCTTCCTTCTTCTTGAGACATCTCTGCAGTGTTCCACCTCCCCCAGGCCAGTCCCTGACCATAGTCTCTCTTCTTTTCTAGCCTTACAGCTGCTGCTGCAGCCATGAGGGTGTGCAGCTGCCCAGAACCCTTCAGCAGCACCACCACAAGCTGAAGGAAAGGTGCCTGCAGCTCTGCTGAGTGGCCAGGGCAGCCAGGAGGTGTGCTTGCAGCAGCAGAGGTGATTTGGGTGAGGAGAGCTGACCCTGGGGAGCTGGGAGGGCTTCCTTCTTCAGGAATCTGTGCATTTCTTCCTTCTCTCCCCAGGCCAGCCCCTGACCATGATCTCCCTGTTCTTTTCTAGCATGTTAGCTGCTACTGCAGCCAGCAGGCTGTCCAGCTGCCCTCTGCCCTTGAGGACCTCCACAACAGGCTGTGGGAATTGTTCCTGTGGCTCCCTTTAGCAGCCAGGGCGGCCACGAGTTGTGCTTGCAGCAACAGAGGTGAGCTGGGTGAGGATAGCTGACCCTGGGGAGCTGGGAGAGCTTCCTTCTGAGGGATCACTGCATCCTTCCACCTGCCCAAGGCCAGGCCCTGACCATGGTCTGTGTTCTCTTCTAGCGTGACATCTGGTACTGCAGCCAGGAGGCTGTCCAGCTGCCCAGTAGCACCAACACAGGCTGTGGAAATTATGCCGACGGCTCCCTTGGGTGGCCTGGTCAGGCAGGAGGTGTGGTTGCAGGAGCAGAGGTGAGCTGGGTGAGCATAGCTGACCCTGGGGAGCTGGGAGGGCTTCCTTCTGGAGGGATCTCTGCATTTCTTCTTTTCCTGCCCCGGTTAGCCCCTGACCATGGCCTCTCTGTTCTTTTCTAGCGTTACAGCTGCTGCTGTGGCCAGGAGGCTGTCCTCGTGCCTCAACTCTTCTGAAGCACTAATACAAGCTGTGGGAATGTGGGAACTCACTCCCTTGAGTGGCCAAGCCAGACAGGAGTAGTGGTTGCAGCAAGTGAGGTGGGCTGGGTGAGGATAGCTGACCCAAGGGTGTGGGATGGTCTTCCTTCTGGAGGGATCTGTGCAATTCATGCTTTTCTCCCCTGGCCAGCCCCTGACCATGGTCTCTCTGTTCTTTTGTAGCATGTAGGCTGCTGCTGCAGCCATGAGGGTGTCCAGCTGCTCAGAACCCTTCAGGAGCAGCCCCAGAATAGTGTGAACAGTGCCAGAGACTCCCTTGGGTGGCCAGGGCAGCCAGGAGGGGTGGCCACAGGAGCAGAGGTGAGCTGGGTGAGGACAGCTGACCCTGGGGAGCTGGGAGGGCTTCCTTCTTAAGGGATCTCTGCATTTCTTGGTTTTCTCTCCATGCCACCCCCTGACCATGGCCTCTTTTTGTTCTTTTCTAGGTGACTGCTTCTAGTGCAGCCAGGAGGCTGTCCAGCTGCCCTCTGCCCTCCAGCACCACCACCACAGACTGTGGGAATGGTGCCCGGGGCTCCCTTGAGTGGGCAGCTGAAGCAGGAAGTGTGGTTGCAGGAGCAGAGGTGAGTTGGGTGAGGATAGCTGACCCTGGGGAGCTGGCAGGGCTTCCTTCCTTAATGCTCTCTGCATTTCTGCCACTTCGTTCCTGGCCAGCACCTGACCATTGTCTCTCTTCTTTTCTAGCCTTACAGCTGCTGCTGCAGCCAGGAGGGTGTACAGCATCCCAGAATCCTTCAGCAGCACAACCACAAGCTGAGGGAAAGGTGCCTGTGGCTCTGTTGAGTGGCCAGGGCAGCCAGGAGGTGTGCTTGCAGGAGCAGAGGTGAGCTGGGTGAGGATAGCTGACCCTGGGGAGCTGGCAGGGCTTCCTTCTTCTTGAGACAGCTCTGCATTGTTCCACCTCCCCCAGGCCAGCCCCTGACCATAGTCTCTGTTCTTTTCTAGCGTTACAGCTGCTGCTGTGGCCAGGAGGCTGTCCTCGTGCCTCAACTCTTCTGAAGCACTAATAGAAGCTGTGGGAATGTGGGAACTCACTCCCTTGAGTGGCCAAGCCAGGCAGGAGTTGTGGTTGCAGTAAGTGAGGTGGGCTGGGTGAGGATAGCTTACCCAAGGGTGTGGGATGGTCTTCCTTCTGGAGGGATCTGTGCAATTCATGCTTTTCTCCCCTGGCCAGCCCCTGACCATGGTCTCTCTGTTCTTTTGTAGCATGTAGGCTGCTACTGCAGCCATGAGGGTGTCCAGCTGCCCAGAACCCTTCAGGAGCAGCCCCAGAGGTAGTGTGAACGGTGCCCGTGCCTCCCTTGGGTGGCCAGGGCAGCCAGGAGGGGTGGCCACAGGAGCAGAGGTGAGCTGGGTGAGGACAGCTGACCCTGGGGAGCTGGGAGGGCTTCCTTCTTAAGGGATCTCTGCATGTCTTCCTTTTCTCCCCCAGTATATCCTAACCATAGTCTCTTTATTCTTTTCTAGCATGACAGCTGCTTCTGCAGCCAGGAGGCTGTCCAGATGCCCAGAACCCTTCAGCAGCACCTCCACCACAATCTGAGGAATGGTGCCTGGGGCTCTGCTGAATGGCCAGGGCAACCAGGAGGTGTGCTTGCAGCAATAGAGGTGAGCTGGGTGAGGATAGCTGACCCTGGGGAGCTGGGAGGGCTTCCTTCTTGAGGGATCTGTGCATTTCTTCCTTCTCTCCTCGGGCCAGCCCCTGACCATGGCCTCTCTGCTCTTTTCTAGTGTGACAGCCACTGCTGCTGCCCCAGGCAGAGGGAGCAACCTGACATCCACAGCTCCCTCCCGCCCAGTGCAGAGTGTGGAGAGCATGGCCTCAGAGCTCGACACCCGCTGCACTATCTGCCTGGACAGCTGGGGGGAGGACGGCAGCTTCGTGCTGTAGCAGGCGCTGGGCTGACAGCAACCGGGTGTGCCCCCTGTGCAAGAGGAGCATTTCCTCCCTGGTGCACGGGGTGTGGGCCGATGACAGCTTTGAGGAGGACGAGGTCTCAACACCTGCCTCGTCCCCAGTCATCGGCCCCCAGGCAGGAGGAGCTCCTGGCCCTGCAGCTGCCCAGGACCCTGCAGCTGCCCAGGACCCTGCAGCACCACAGCCTCAGGCTGCAGGGGAGGAGCTGGGGGGTGTTCCGGGCGCTCTCCGTCCCAGCACACGGGCAGCCCACTCCAGGGACCACTCAGAGCTCCTGCAGCCTCTGCAGGCCTGGCTGCGAGAAGAGCTCCACAGGATGCTCGGGAGTCCACCTTCTCGGGCAGACTTGGTGGAGGACGTGGCCATGGCCCTCCTGATCATCTTCGGGATGGACGCAGAGAAGCTGCAGGTGCTGCTGGTGGCCTCTCCTGGGAAGCACTCAGCAGCCTTTGACTGGGACCTGATCATTGTGCAGCGCTGCAGCAGGGAGGCCCGGCGGCTGCTGGACCTGGAGGGCGGCCGTGATGCCAGGGAGAGGGAGGAGAGTCTGTCCCAGCTGGCTCTGTCCCTTCCAGCAGCCTCCAGAGAACCATCACGGAGGACCAGCCCAGCACCTCCGCAGCAGCTCTGCGTCGGGGTCCCGGCAGCCCTCCCTCTGCTCCCTTCTCCATCCGCGGGGAGCCAGAGGAGCCCCAGGAGGAGGCTGGGGAGGCTGGGGCAAGCCCCTCAGCATCCCAGCAGAAAATAGATTCTTTAAATTCACTTGTGTTCAAATCTGATCAATCAACCTGGTGTGAGCTAGTGCTCTATTTCTACTATGGAGATCCTTGGGCACAATTGCATGAGGCACAGCACTTGTAAGGATGTCCAACTCAGCCATGAATTTAGTAGAGAACAGGGCAAATAGATTTGCATACTGAGTTCACATTTCTAGAGGAAGAAATCCTAGTGCTATGCCAAAGTATGAATTGAAATGATCTCTTATGCAAGTGTGAAATGTAATGAATGAATCACATCATTGACACGAGCACAGATGGCTCACCATGCTGGTGCTTCCCTCTGCCTCAGTGATGGCAGGGGTGGGGACATGCCTCACGCCTCAGTTACACAGTGTTGTCCTGGGTGCCAGCACAGTGAACCACTGGATAAGTTCTAGTGCAAGGGCAGCAAAGTTATCACTCACATTTCAGCTGCAGAGGTGATGTCTTGTTGGTTTATGGCAACCTCTGAGTGGTGTAGAACAGGGCAGAAGCGATCTTTAATCTTCTCTGGGAGTCGTGTTTTGCCCTGAAATCATACAAAGCAAAGCAAAAGTTCCTGCTGGTCACTGCTGCTAAAAAACACCAACAAAACATTTCTAAGAAGGGGGAAAATTAACAATCAGCTCTGAAACTCTACTGGGTTGGGCAGTAGTCAGAATTGTTGGGGTTGGGAAGAGATCATCACATCCAACCACTCTCTACCTCTACCAAGGCTGGTGATAAATCATGTCCCTCAGCACCACATCCCTGCCTCTTTGAAACACCTCCAGGGATGGGATTCAACCAATGACCTCCCTGGGCAGCCAGGGAATTATCATAAAACACAAGACTAGACTAGACTAGACTAGACTAGAATTAAGCAGGTAGGAAAAGACCTTTGAGATCATCAAGTCCAACCTGTCACCCAACACCATCTGATCAACAAAACCATGGCACCAAGTGCCTCATCCAGGCTCTTCTTAAACATCTCCAATGTCTCTTCAGTGTCTCTTCTTAATCACCTCCAGATCTAATCAACTAAACCATGGCACCAAGCACTCCATCAAGTCTCCTAAACACCTCCAGTGATGGTGACTCCACCACCTCCCTGGGCAGCACATTCCAGTGGCCAAGCACTATGAATCCTTTAGCCACAGATCCAGCTTAGAGCTTCTCTTCTGTTCAATTTTTTTATTGTTCTGGCCAAAAAAAGTTCCTCTGCACGGGCAGATGGCGCTCTGCAAACCCACACGGGTCAGTCCCACACGTGAGACACTCAGCCTGAGGTTTAGGGCCTCGCAGGATTCATTAACATCATGAAGCGTTGCTAATGGGAGTGGACATGGGGAAAATGAAGAGTTTTCCACAGTTGGTCAAAGAGGAGAGGAAAATGAGTCAAAAGAACACTGCTTTTCCAATGGCATTATCTTGGCTGCACTGCGTGCTGCCAGATGCTTTGGTTTCATGTAAGGTGACCAAAAAGCCTCTCCAGCTTCTGTGGATTTCCAGGGATGCACAACAGAAGGGTTTAAAGGAGGTCTAGAGAATTAGCCTCATGTGGAGCAGCTGAGGGAACTGAGACTGTTTAGGCTGGAGAACAGAAGACTGAGGAGAGACCTCATGGCTCTCCACAACTCCCTGAAAGGAGGATGCAGTGAGGTGGGGGTCACAGGGGCACAGTATCACACTATCACCGAGGTTGGAAGAGACCTCAAAGATCATCGAGTCCAACCTGTCACCACAGACCTCATGACTAAACCATGGCACCAAGTGCCACGTCCAATCCCCTCTTGAACACCTCCAGGGATGGGGACTCCACCACCTCCCTGGGCAGCACATTCCAATGGGCAATCACTCTGTGAAGAACTTTCTCCTCACCTCCAGCCTAAACCTCCCCTGGCACAGCTTGAGACTGTGTCCTCTTCTGGTGCTGCTTGCCTGGGAGAAGAGACCAACCCCCATCTGGCTACGACCTCCCTTCAGGGAGTTGTAGACAGCAAGAAGGTCTCCCCTGAGCCTCCTCTTCTCCAGGCTAAGCAACCCCAGCTCCCTCAGTCTCTCCTCACAGGGCTGTTCCTAATGCAGGCCAGGACGCCCTTGGCCTTCTTGGCCACCTGGGCACACTGCTGGCTCATGTTTAGGCAGCTGTCAACCAGCACCCCCAGGTCCCTCTCTGTTTGGGAGCTCTCCAGCCACTCTGACCCCACCTGTAGCTCTGCATGGGGTTGCCGTGGTCGATCTCTTTTCCCTAGTATCAGGTGATAACATGAGAGGAAATGTGCTGAACTTGGGCCAGGGGAGGTTTAGGTTGGATATGAGGGAAAAAAAATTTACTGCAAACTCCTTCAGGTCAGGCATTGGAACAGGCTGCCCAGGCAGGTGTTTGAGTCACTGTCCCTGGAAGGGTTCAAGAAATGTGTGGACCCAGCACTTTGGGACAGGTTTAATGGCCATGGTGGTGTTAGGTTTGACTTGATAATCTTACAGATCTCTTCCAACCAGTGTAATTTGATGATTCTGTAACAGGAGCCTCTCAAAATGGAGGTGTTTAAAAGCAAAAAGGACTCCAGAAGCTTCATGAGGATTTCCTAGCTGAAAGATAAGAAAATGCTTCGATGTAAGAGCTGAATTTGTCTCAGGAGACAGAGACATCCAGAGCTGCTCTGCTCCTCTCACCGAGGAGGTGATGTCAGGGCAAGCTCCACAAACTGGCATCGTTCAGCTCATGGCCTGCAGAGCAATCACAGACAAATTAACTGTGTCAGTTCTCACTGAAGGTCCTCTTGTTCTCCTGCCTTCCTGACAACTATTCTCTCTTTCCCCTCCTTTTCCCCAGAAAATAGAGCTCAGCCTGAAACTGGACTTCCTGTGAGATAGCTACGTTCTGACAAGCAGGGAGATAATCTGTAAAATAAGAGTAAAAAGTGCAAGGATGGCCTGGTTGAAAAGTCTGCTCTGGCTGGAGAGATGACTGTCTGAATCACAGAATCCCAATGCCTGACAACCCTTTCAGACAACACCTTTTCTCTCATGTCCAGCCTAAACCTCCCCAGGTGTAGCTTTCAGCCATTCCCTCTGGTCCTATTGCTACTCACATGTGAGAAGAAACCAGCACCTACCTCTGTACAAAGCCCTTTCAGGGAGCTGCAGAGAGCAATGAGGTCTCCCCTCAGCCTCCTTTCCTCCAGGCTAACCAACCACAGCTCCCTCAGCTGCTCCTCCTAAGACTTGTGCTCTAGGCCCTTCACCAGCCTAGATGCTCTTCTCTGGATTTGCTCCAGCACTCCCATGTCTCTCTTATATTGAGGAGCCCAATACTGAGCCCACTACTCCAGGTGGGCCCTCACCAATGCCACAGAATCATCCCAGAGTCAAGCAGCTTGGAAGAGACCTCCCAGATCATCAAGTCCAACCGATCACCCAACCCTATCCAGTCAGCTGGAAGATAGGGGGGCTCAAAAGAAAATCAAGGGGGCTGCAAGAAAATCAAGAGGTCTGCAGAAAAAGAAGAGGGCTTGAAGGAGAATAAGGGGAGCCTGAAGGCAAATAAGAGCCGCTCCTAACCCCCTGGCAAAGCCTGCTTCCCTGGGCAGCATGAGGCCAGAGGAGGGCCAGCCTCCAGCCCCCAGGCAGATCAGGCTCAGCTGCTGAGCACAGGGGCAGGATCACTTCCCCAGGCCTGCTTGCAACACTATTTCTAGTGCAAGCCAGGAAGCCTTGGGCCTGCTTGGCCACCTGGGGCTCGTATTCAGCCTCTTGTCAATCAGCACCACAAGGTCCCTTGCTGCCGAGCAGCTTTCCAGCCCCTCCTCCCCAGCCTGCAGCAGGCGTCCCTGGGGGAGGGAGGAAGTCAACACGGGGCCCTCAGCTCCCCTCAGAAGGGAGTCCCCCACCAGGACTTCCCGCCTTTTCCCTTGACTGACCCAGTGCTCAGGGCTGGGGGTGACTGTCTCCCCCTGGGGGGCTTCCTGCATGACCCTTCCTCTCCACCCTCACTCACCCGGCCATCGATTTGCAAAGCCCCATCCCTGCTGTGCAGGGGGAACTAGGGAGGCAAGGGAGGCAACAGCAGACATCCTGCTGCCCTGGAGGGGAACCTCTTTCCATTCCCCACCACTTCTTAGGTGCCCACCCCCCACCCCTTCCCTGGTGGCAAGAGGGCAGAGTATGCTCTGCTTCATGAGGCAACTGTTGCCTTGTGTCCTTTGGGGTTCTCAGCCAGTTCAGAGAGCTTTCATTCTCACAAGTAGTCCCTGAGATGCTGAGCAGCCTCTGCAGAGGAAGGAATGGCTGCAGCTGACGTTTGAAGTGGAACCTACTGGAGGAGAGGGTCGAGAGGAGGGCTGCACAAATGCTCAGAGGGCGGGAGCACCTCTCCTGTGCAGACAGCCTGCAGAAGAGAAGGCTGCAGGGAGACCTTAGAGCAGCCTTCCAGGAGCTGAAGGGGGCCGACAGGGAAGCTGTGGAGGGACTTTTTACAAGGGCCTGAAGCACTAGCACAAGGGGGAATGGTTTGAAACTACAGAAGGGTAGTTTTGACTTGAGATTAGGAAGAAGTTCTTGATAGGAGGAGGGTGGCACACTGCAACAGGTAGCCCAGGGAGCTGGTGGAGGCCCCATCCCTGGAGACATTCACGGTCAGGCTTGATGGAGCTGCAAGCAGCCTCCCCTAGTTGAGGATGTCCTTGCTTACTGCAGGGCAGTGGACAAGAGGACCTCTAAAGGTCCCTTTCAGCCCTGCCCTCTGCCCTGCCTCTCCTTGCCAAGGGGAGAACTGTGATGTCACCTAGCAATGGAATGTGGCCAGGTGTTCCAAGCTGCTTCTCCCCAGGCCTTAGGTATCACCCCGGCAACGCTGTGTACACACTCCAGCCGAGCGAGCGAGCGAGGTGTGGAGTGGTGAGAGAGGGTCGGTGCTGGTGGTCGTGGCCAGAGAGGTGTTTGGTGCAGCTCTCTGAGCCACATCCCAGAGCCATTTGAAGAGTTTCCCTGGCCCTGCCACGTGCAGACAGCCAGGGCAGGCAGAGCTGTGCTTGCAGCAGCAGAGGTGAGATGGGTGAGGATAGCTGACCCTGGGGAGCTGGGAGGGCTTCCATCTGGAGGGATCTGTGCATTTCCGCCACCTCCCCGGGCCAGCCCCTGACCATGGCCTCTCTGCTCTTTCCTAGTGTGACAGCCACTGCTGCTGCCCCAGGCAGAGGGAGCAACCTGACATCTGCAGCTCCCTCCCGCCCAGTGCAGAGGGTGGAGAGCATGGCCACCGAGCTCGACACCCGCTGCACTATCTGCCTGGACAGCTGGGGGGAGGACGGCAGCTTCGTGCTGCCGTGCCTCCACCAGTTCTGTTACAGCTGCATCCGGCGCTGGGCTGACAGCAACCCCTTGTGCCCCCTGTGCAAGAGGAGCATTTCCTCCCTGGTGCACGGGGTGCGGGCCGATGACAGCTTTGAGGAGGACGAGGTATCAACACCTGCCTCGTCCTCAGTCATCGGCCCCCAGGCAGGAGGAGCTCCTGGCCCTGCAGCTGCCCAGGACCCTGCAGCTGCCCAGGACCCTGCAGCACCACAGCCTCAGGCTGCGGGGGAGGAGCTGGGGGGTGCCCCGGGCGGTCTCCGTCCCAGCACATGGGCAGCCCTGTTCAGGGACCACTCAGAGCTCCTGCAGCCTCTGCAGACCTGGATGCGAGAAGAGCTCCGCAGGATGTTCGGGCGTCGAGCTTCTCGGGCAGGCCTGGTGGAGGACGTGGCCATGGCCCTCCTGAGGGTCTTCGGGCTCGACGCAGAGATGCTGCAGACGCTGCTGGTGGCCTCCCTGGAGCAGCGCACGGCGACGTTTGTGAGGGACCTGATCAGCGTCGCCGTGCAGCGCTGCAGCGGGGAGGCCCGGCGGCTGCTGGGGCTGGAGGGCGGCCGTGATGCCAGCGAGAGGGAGGGCAGCCCCGCCGCGGCCCGGGGAGAGTCCGTCCCTCCTCGGCCGGTGCCTTCCAGCAGCCTCCAGAGAACCATCGCGGAGGAGCAGCCCAGCACGTCCGCAGCAGCTCTGCGTCGGGGTCCCGGCAGACCTCCCTCTGCTCCCTTTTCCATCCGCGGGGAGCCAGAGGAGCCCCAGGAGGAGGCTGGGGAGGCTGGGGCAAGCCCCTCGACATCCCAGCAGGGCAGGGGACGCTCCCGTGGGCAGGGGCCACGGCGAGCCCGGAAGAGGAGAGCTGGCAGCCCCGGGCCCTCTGCTCCATCCAAGAGGAAGCCACCCCGAGGGCGGCACTAGGATGCTGGCCAGGGCAGCCAGGAGCTGTGCTGGCAGCAGCAGAGGTGAGCTGGGTGAGGATAGCTCAGCCTGGGCAGCTGGCAGGGCTTCCTTTTGGAGGGATCTCTGCATTCCTCCACCTACCCCATGCCAAGCCCTGACCATAGCCTCTGTTCTGTTCTAGCCTGACAGCTGCTGCTGCAGCCAGGAATCTGTCCAGCTGCCCTCAGCCCTTCAGTACCACCACCGCAGGCTGAGGGAATGGTGCCAGTGGCTCCCTTGGGTGGGCAGGTCAGGCAGGAGGTGTGGCCGCAGGAGCAGAGGTGAGCTGGGTGAGGATAGCTGACACTGGGGAGCTGGGAGGGCTTCCTTCTTGAGAGATCTCTGCATTCCTCAACCTCCCCATGGCAACCCCTCACCATAGCCTCTGTTCTCTTCTAGCCTGACAGCTGCTGCTGCAGCCAGGAGACTGTCCAGCTGCCCTCAGCCCTTCAGCACCACCACCTCAAGCTGAGGGAATGGTGCCAGCGGCTCCCTTGGGTGGGCAGGTCAGGCAGGAGGTGCGGCCGCAGGAGCAGAGGTGAGCTGGGTGAGGATAGGTGACCCTGGGGAGCTGGGAGGGCTTTCTTCTGGAGGGATCTGTGCATCATTCCCCCTACGCCATAGCCACCCCTGACCATGGCCTCTCTGTTCTTTTCTAGCCTGGCAGCGGCTGCTGTACCCCAGGCTGTGGGAACTCTTCCCACGGCTCCCTAGAGCGGCCAGGCCGGGGCAGCCAGGAGGTGTTGTTGCAGGGACAGAGGTGAGCTGGGTGAGGATAGCTGACCCTGGGGAGCTGGGAGGGCTTCCTTCTGGAGGGATCTCTGCATTCCTCCACCTCCCCATGCCAAACCCTCACCATAGACTCTATTCTGTTCTAGCCTGACAGCTGCTGCCCTCAGCCCTTCAGTACCACCTCCACAGGCTGAGGGAATGGTGCCAGTGGCTCCCTTGGGTGGGCAGGTCAGGCAGGAGGTGTGGCTGCAGGAGCAGAGGTGAGCTGGGTGAGGATAGGTGACCCTGGGGAGTGGTGAGGGCTTCCTTCTTGAGGGATCTCTGCATGATACCACTTCCCCCAGGCCAGCCCCTGACCATGGTGTCTCTGTTCGTTCCTAGCATGACAGCTGCTGCTGCATCTCAGGCTGAGGGAATGGTGCTTGGTGTTCCCTTGGGTGGGCAGGTGAGGCAGGAGCTGTGGTTGCAGCAACAGAGGTGAGCTGGGTGAGGATAGCTGACCCTGGGGAGCTGAGAGGGCTTCCTTCTTGAGGGATCTGTGCATTATACCACTTCCCCCAGGCCAGCCCCTGACCATGGTGTCTCTGTTCTTTCCTAGCATGAGAGCTGCTGCTGCAGCCAGAAGCCTTTCCAGCTGCAATCAGCCATTCAGCACCACCACCACAGGCTGTGGCAATGGTGCCTGTGGTTCCCTTGATTGGCTGGGGCAGCCAGGAGCTGTGCTTGCAGCCAGAGAGGTGAGCTGGGTGAGGATAGCCACCCTGGGCAGCTGGGAGGGTTTCCTTCTAGAGAGATCTTTGCATTCCTCCACCGAGCCCGTGCCAGCCCCTGACCATGGTCTCCTTGTCCTTTCTAGCCTGACAGCTGCTGCTGCAGCCAGGAGGCTGTCCAGCTGCCCTCAGCCCTTCAATACCTCCACCACAGGCTATGGGAATGGTGCCTGCTGCTCCCTTCAGAGGCCAGGGCACCCGGGAGGTGTGGTTGCAGCAACAGAGGTGAGCTGGGTGAGGATAGCTGACCCTGGGGAGCTGGGAGGGCTTCCTTCTTGAGGGATCTGTGCATTTCTTGTTTTTCTCTCCATGCCAGCCCCTGACCATGGCCTATTTTTGTCCTTTTCTAGGTGACTGCTTCTAGTGCAGCCAGGAGGCTGTCCAGCTGCCCTCAGCCCTCCAGCACCACCACCACAGACTGTGGGAATGATGCCCGGGGCTCCCTAGGGTGGGCAGCTGAAGGAGGAAGTGTGGTCGCAGGAGCAGAGGTGAGTTGGGTGAGGATAGCTGACCCTGGGGAACTGGCAGATCTTCCGTCTTCTGGAGACAGCTCTGCATTGTTCCACCTCCCCCAGGCCAGCCCCTGACCATAGTCTCTCTTCTTTTCTAGCGTGACAGCTGCTGCTGCAGCCATGAGGGTGTCCAGCTGCCCAGAACCCTTCAGCAGCACCACCACACGCTGAATGAAAGGTGCCTGTGGCTCTGCTAGTGGCCAGGGCAGCCAGGAGGTGTGGTTGCAGCAGCAGAGGTGAGCTGGGTGAGGATAGCTGACCCTGGGGAACTGGGAGGGCTTCCTTCTTGAGGGATCACTGCATTCTTCCAGCACCCCAAGGCCAGCCCCTGACCATGGTCTCTCTGTTCTTTCGTAGCATGTAGGCTGCCACTGCAGCCATGAGGGTGTCCAGCTGCCCAGAACCCTTAAGAAGCAGCCCCAGAGGTAGTTTGAATGGTACCCGCGCCTCCCTTGGGTGGCCAGGGCAGCCAGGAGGGGTGGCCACAGGAGCAGAGGTGAGCTGGGTGAGGACAGCTGACCCTGGGGAGCTGGGAGGGTTTCCTTCTTGAGTGATCTCTGCATTATTCCACCTCCCCTATAGCTGTCCCATGACCATGGACTCTCTGTCCTTTCTAGCCTGACAGCTGCTGCTGCAGCCAGGAAGCTGTCCAGCTGTCCATTAGCAACACCACAGGCTGTGGAAATGATGCCGACGGCTCCCTTGGGTGGGCAGGGGTGGCAGGAGGTGTGTTTGCAGGAGCACAGGTGAGCTGGGTGAGGATAGCTGACCCTGGGGAGCTGGGAGGGCTTCCTTCTGGAGGGATCTCTGCATTTCTTCCTTCTCTCCCCAGGGCAGTCCCTCACCATGATCTCCTTGTTATTTTCTCGCATGTTAGCTGCTGCTGCAGCCAGCAGGCTGTCCAGCTGCCCTCTGCCCTTCAGGACCTGCACAACAGGCTGTGGGAATTGTTCCTGCGGCTCCCTTGAGTGGCCAAGGCAGCCAGGAGGTGTGCTTGCAGCAACAGAGGTGAGCTGGGTGAGGATAGCTGACCCTGGGGAGCTGGGAGGGTTTCCTTCTTGAGGGATCTGGCCATTTCTTCCTACTCTTCCCAGGCCAGCCCCTGACCATGGCCTCTTTCTCTTCTTGTCTAGCATGCAGATGCTGCTGCACCACAGCAGTGGGAATGGTGCCCACAACTCCCTTGAGAGGGCAGGGCAGCCAGGAGGTGTGGTTGCAGCAACAGACGTGAGCTGGGTGAGGATAGCTGACCCTGGGGAGCTGGGAGGGATTCCTTCTTTAATGACCTCTGCATTTCTGCCACTTCTATTCTGGCCAGCCCCTACCATGGTCTCTCTTCTTTTCTAGCCTTACAGCTGCTGCTGCAGCCATGAGGGTGTCCAGCTGCCCAGAACCCTTCAGCAGCACCGCCGGAAGCTGAGGGAGAGGTGCCTGTGTCTCTGCTGAGTGGCCAGGGCAGCCAGGAGGTGTGGTTGCAGCAACAGAGGTGATTTGGGTGAGGATAGCTGACCCTGGGGAGCTGGGAGGGCTTCCTTCTTGAGGGATCTCTGTATTTCTTCCTTCTCTCCCCTAGTCCAGTCCCTGACCATGGTGTCTCTGTTCTTTTCTAGCCTGACAGCTGATTCTGCAGCCAGCAGGCTGTCCAGCTGCCCAGTAGCAACACCACAGGCTGTAGAAATGGTGCCCCGGGCTCCCTTGGGTGGGCAGGTGAGGCAGGAGTTGTGTTTGCAGGAGCAGAGGTGAGCTGGGTGAGGATAGCTGACCCTGGGGAGCTGGGAGGGCTTCCTTCTGGAGGGATCTGTGCATTTCTTGTTTTTCTCTCCATGCCAACCCCTGACCATGGCCTCTTTTTGTTCTTTTCTAGGTGACTGCTTCTAGGGCAGCCAGGAGGCTGTCCAGCTGCCCTCAGCCCTCCAGCACCACCACCACAGACTGTGGGAATGGTGCCCGGGGCTCCCTTGGGTGGGCAGCTGAAGCAGGAAGTGTGGTCGCAGGAGCAGAGGTGAGTTGGGTGAGGATATCTGACCCTGGGGAGCTGGCAGATCTTCCGTCTTCTGGAGACAGCTCTGCATTGTTCCACCTCCCCCAGGCCAGTCCCTGACCATAGTCTCTCTTCTTTTCTAGCCTTACAGCTGCTGCTGCAGCCATGAGGGTGTGCAGCTGCCCAGAACCCTTCAGCAGCACCACCACAAGCTGAAGGAAAGGTGCCTGCAGCTCTGCTGAGTGGTCAGGGCAGCCAGGAGGTGTGGTTGCAGCAGCAGAGGTGATTTGGGTGAGGAGAGCTGACCCTGGGGAGCTGGGAGGGCTTCCTTCTTCAAGAATCTGTGCATTTCTTCCTTCTCTCCCCAGGCCAGCCCCTGACCATGATCTCCCTGTTCTTTTCTAGCATGTTAGCTGCTACTGCAGCCAGCAGGCTGTCCAGCTGCCCTCTGCCCTTGAGGACCTCCACAACAGGCTGTGGGAATTGTTCCTGTGGCTCCCTTTAGCAGCCAGGGCGGCCACGAGTTGTGCTTGCAGCAACAGAGGTGAGCTGGGTGAGGATAGCTGACCCTGGGGAGCTGGGAGAGCTTCCTTCTGAGGGATCACTGCATTCTTCCACCTGCCCAAGGCCAGGCCCTGACCATGGTCTGTGTTCTCTTCTAGCCTGACATCTGGTACTGCAGCCAGGAGGCTGTCCAGCTGCCCAGTAGCACCAACACAGGCTGTGGAAATTATGCCGATGGCTCCCTTGGGTGGCCTGGTCAGGCAGGAGGTGTGGTTGCAGCAGCAGAGGTGAGCTGGGTGAGCATAGCTGACCCTGGGGAGCTGGGAGGGCTTCCTTCTGGAGGGATCTCTGCATTTCTTCCATCTCTTCCCAGCCCAGCCCCTGACCATGGCCTCTTTCTCTTCTTGTCCAGCATGCAGATGCTACTGCACCACAGCAGTGGGAACGGTGCCCCCAAGTCCCTTGGGTGGCCAGGGCAGCCAGGAGGTGTGGATGCTGGAGCAGAGGTGAGCTGGGTGAGGATAGCTGACCCTGGGGAGCTGGGAGTGCTTCCTTCTGGAGGGATCTCTGCATTTCTTCTTTTCCTGCCCTGGTTAGCCCCTGACCATGGCCTCTCTGTTCTTTTCTAGCGTTACAGCTGCTGCTGTGGCCAGGAGGATGTCCTCATGCCCCAACTCTTCAGAAGCACTAATACAAGCTGTGGGAATGTGGGAACTCACTCCCTTGAGTGGCCAAGCCAGACAGGAGTTGTGGTTGCAGCAAGTGAGGTGGGCTGGGTGAGGATAGCTGACCCAAGGGTGTGGGATGGTCTTCCTTCTGGAGGGATCTGTGCAATTCATGCTTTTCTCCCCATGCCAGCCCCTGACCATGGTCTCTCTGTTCTTTTGTAGCATGTAGGCTGCTGCTGCAGCCATGAGGGTGTCCAGCTGCCCAGAACCCTTCAGGAGCAGCCCTAGAATAGTGTGAACAGTGCCAGAGACTCCCTTGGGTGGCCAGGGCAGCCAGGAGGGGTGGCCACAGGAGCAGAGGTGAGCTGGGTGAGGACAGCTGACCCTGGGGAGCTGGGAGGGCTTCCTTCTTAAGGGATCTCTGCATTTCTTGGTTTTCTCTCCATGCCACCCCCTGACCATGGCCTCTTTTTGTTCTTTTCTAGGTGACTGCTTCTAGTGCAGCCAGGAGGCCGTCCAGCTGCCCTCTGCCCTCCAGCACCACCACCACAGACTGTGGGAATGGTGCCCGGGGCTCTCTTGAGTGGGCAGCTGAAGCAGGAAGTGTGGTTGCAGGAGCAGAGGTGAGCTGGGTGAGGATAGCTGACCCTGGGGAGCTGGCAGGGCTTCCTTCCTTAATGCTCTCTGCATTTCTGCCACTTCGTTCCTGGCCAGCACCTGACCAAGGTCTCTCTTCTTTTCTAGCCTTACAGCTGCTGCTGCAGCCAGGAGGGTGTACAGCATCCCAGAATCCTTCAGCAGCACAACCACAAGCTGAGGGAAAGGTGCCTGTGGCTCTGTTGAGTGGCCAGGGCAGCCAGGAGGTGTGCTTGCAGGAGCAGAGGTGAGCTGGGTGAGGATAGCTGACCCTGGGGAGCTGGCAGGGCTTCCTTCTTCTTGAGACAGCTCTGCATTGTTCCACCTCCCCCAGGCCAGCCCCTGACCATAGTCTCTGTTCTTTTCTAGCGTTACAGCTGCTGCTGTGGCCAGGAGGCTGTCCTCGTGCCTCAACTCTTCTGAAGCACTAATACAAGCTGGGGGAATGTGGGAACTCACTCCCTTGAGTGGCCAAGCCAGGCAGGAGTTGTGGTTGCAGCAAGTGAGGTGGGCTGGGTGAGGATAGCTGACCCAAGGGTGTGGGATGGTCTTCCTTCTGGAGGGATCTGTGCAATTCATGCTTTTCTCCCCTGGCCAGCCCCTGACCATGGTCTCTCTGTTCTTTTGTAGCATGTAGGCTGCTACTGCAGCCATGAGGGTGTCCAGCTGCCCAGAACCCTTCAGGAGCAGCCCCAGAGGTAGTGTGAACGGTGCCCGTGCCTCCCTTGGGTGGCCAGGCCAGCCAGGAGGGGTGGCCACAGGAGCAGAGGTGAGCTGGGTGAGGACAGCTGACCCTGGGGAGCTGGGAGGGCTTCCTTCTTAAGGGATCTCTGCATGTCTTCCTTTTCTCCCCCAGCATATCCTAACCATAGTCTCTTTATTCTTTTCTAGCATGACAGCTGCTTCTGCAGCCAGGAGGCTGTCCAGATGCCCAGAACCCTTCAGCAGCACCTCCACCACAATCTGAGGAATGGTGCCTGGGGCTCTGCTGAATGGCCAGGGCAACCAGGAGGTGTGCTTGCAGCAATAGAGGTGAGCTGGGTGAGGATAGCTGACCCTGGGGAGCTGGGAGGGCTTCCTTCTTGAGGGATCTGTGCATTTCTTCCTTCTCTCCTCGGGCCAGCCCCTGACCATGGCCTCTCTGCTCTTTTCTAGTGTGACAGCCACTGCTGCTGCCCCAGGCAGAGGGAGCAACCTGACATCCACAGCTCCCTCCCGCCCAGTGCAGAGTGTGGAGAGCATGGCCTCAGAGCTCGACACCCGCTGCACTATCTGCCTGGACAGCTGGGGGGAGGACGGCAGCTTCGTGCTGTAGCAGGCGCTGGGCTGACAGCAACCGGGTGTGCCCCCTGTGCAAGAGGAGCATTTCCTCCCTGGTGCACGGGGTGTGGGCCGATGACAGCTTTGAGGAGGACGAGGTCTCAACACCTGCCTCGTCCCCAGTCATCGGCCCCCAGGCAGGAGGAGCTCCTGGCCCTGCAGCTGCCCAGGACCCTGCAGCTGCCCAGGACCCTGCAGCACCACAGCCTCAGGCTGCAGGGGAGGAGCTGGGGGGTGCCCCAGGCGGTCTCCATCCCAGCACACGGGCAGCCCACTCCAGGGACCACTCAGAGCTCCTGCAGCCTCTGCAGGCCTGGCTGCGAGAAGAGCTCCACAGGATGCTCGGGAGTCCACCTTCTCGGGCAGACCTGGTGGAGGACGTGGCCATGGCCCTCCTGATCATCTTCGGGATGGACGCAGAGAAGCTGCAGGTGCTGCTGGTGGCCTCTCCTGGGAAGCACTCAGCAGCCTTTGACTGGGACCTGATCATTGTGCAGCGCTGCAGCAGGGAGGCCCAGCGGCTGCTGGACCTGGAGGGCGGCCGTGATGCCAGGGAGAGGGAGGAGAGTCTGTCCCAGCTGGCTCTGTCCCTTCCAGCAGCCTCCAGAGAACCATCGCGGAGGAGCAGCCCAGCATGTCCGCAGCAGCTCTGCGTCGGGGTCCCGGCAGCCCTCCCTCTGCTCCCTTCTCCATCCGCGGGGAGCCAGAGGAGCCCCAGGAGGAGGCTGGGGAGGCTGGGGCAAGCCCCTCAGCATCCCAGCAGAAAATAGATTCTTTAAATTCACTTGTGTTCAAATCTGATCAATCAACCTGGTGTGAGCTAGTGCTCTATTTCTACTATGGAGACCTTTAGGCACAATTGCATGAGGCACAGCACTTGTAAGGATGTCCAACTCAGCCATGAATTTAGTAGAGAACAGGGCAAATAGATTTGCATACTGAGTTCACATTTCTAGAGGAAGAAATCCTAGTGCTATGCCAAAGTATGAATTGAAATGATCTCTTATGCAAGTGTGAAATGTAATGAATGAATCACATCATTGACACGAGCACAGATGCTCACCATGCTGGTGCTTCCCTCTGCCTCAGTGATGGCAGGGGTGGGGACATGCCTCACGCCTCAGTTACACAGTGTTGTCCTGGGTGCCAGCACAGTGAACCACTGGATAAGTTCTAGTGCAAGGGCAGCAAAGTTATCACTCACATTTCAGCTGCAGAGGTGGTCTTGTTGGTTTATGGCAACCTCTGAGTGGTGTAGAACAGGGCAGAAGCGATCTTTAATCTTCTCTGGGAGTCGTGTTTTGCCCTGAAATCATACAAAGCAAAGCAAAAGTTCCTGCTGGTCACTGCTGCTAAAAAACACCAACAAAACATTTCTAAGAAGGGGGAAATTAACAATCAGCTCTGAAACTCTACTGGGTTGGGCAGTAGTCAGAATTGTTGGGGTTGGGAAGAGATCATCACATCCAACCACTCTCTACCTCTACCAAGGCTGGCGCTAAATCATGTCCCTCAGCACCACATCCCTGCCTCTTTGAAACACCTCCAGGGATGGGATTCAACCAATGACCTCCCTGGGCAGCCAGGGAATTATCATAAAACACAAGACTAGACTAGACTAGACTAGAATTAAGCAGGTAGGAAAAGACCTTTGAGATCATCAAGTCCAACCTGTCACCCAACACCATCTGATCAACAAAACCATGGCACCAAGTGCCTCATCCAGGCTCTTCTTAAACATCTCCAATGTCTCTTCAGTGTCTCTTCTTAATCACCTCCAGATCTAATCAACTAAACCATGGCACCAAGCACTCCATCAAGTCTCCTAAACACCTCCAGTGATGGTGACTCCACCACCTCCCTGGGCAGCACATTCCCATGGCCAATCTCTCTTTCTGGGAAGAATTTCTTCCTAACATCCAGCCTAAACCTCTCCTGGCACAGCTTGAGACTGTGTCCTCTTGTTCTGGTACTGGCTGCCTGGGAGATGAGACCAACCCCCACCTGGCTACAACCTCCCTTCAGGTAGATGTGGAGGGCAAGAAGGTCTGCCCTGAGCCTCCTCTTCTCCAGGCTAAGCAACCCCAGCTCCCTCAGCCTCTCCTCCCAGGGCTGTGCTCCAGACCCCTCCCCAGCTTTGTTGCCCTTCTCTGGACACCTTCCAGCAACTCAACATCTTTCCTAAACTGAGGAGCCCAGAACTGGACACAGTACTCAAGGTGTGGCCTAACCAGTGCAGTGTACAGGGGCAGAATGACCTCCCTGCTCCTGCTGGCCACACTGTTCCTGATGCAGGCCAGGATGCCATTGGCCTTCTTGACCACTTGGGCACACTGGTGGCTCAGAAGCATCCTTTAAAACCAGTATTTGACCTGCCTTCAAAGGCAGCAAGTGTGGTCTTTTAGCACATAGGGCTTTGGAAATGAGACAGCTTTTATCTTGTGTCATGGACCATGGGCAAATGTGTTGTCTCCACCTGCCAAATGTAAAAAGCAGCAACAGGCCAACGAAGGATTCTCCCTGAAGTCTGATGATCTGTTATTCATCACTGTTTATCAGTGCCCTTGCTGTGCATTTGCTGTGCTGCCATGGAAACAGCCACTCAGCCAACCAATTAAGAGTGAATTAAATGGATGCTGTCGAGATAAGCATATGTTAGAAATTAATTTTTACCTGTTTCACAAAAAAAAAAGGGAAAAAAAAAAACACACTTCCCCCCCAAAATCATTCTCCTTCTATAGAATCCTGTCTGCATTCCCTCTTTGTGGATGAAAGTAAAGACAGAAGCCAGTCCGTAAAGACACAGACCAAGAAAAACATTCCCTGGAGTTTGGGCCTTCGTAGGACCTGCAGGCAATGGTCCATGAGTGACTTCATAGTCACAGAATAATAAAGGGTATGAAGGGCCCTCTGGAGGGCATAAAATCCAACTCCCCTGCCAAAAGACTGGGCCCATCCTCCTGACAGCCACCCTCTTAAGTATTTGTAAGCACTGATCTTCACAGAGAGAGTTGTTAGCCCTTGGAATGTGCTGCCCAGGGAGGTGGTGGAGTCACCATCCCTGGAGTCACAGAATCCTCAAGGTTGGAAGAGACCTCAAAGATCATCAAGTCCAACCTGCCACCCAGAGGGGACTGGATGAGGCACTTGCTGCCATGGTTTAGTAGTCATGAGGTGTTGGGTGACAGGTTGGACTTGATGATCTTTGAGATCTTTTGCAACCTTATTGATTCTGATTCTGTGAGATTCTTCTCCCCTCTCCCCCCCCCCCCCCTTAATCTTTTCTTTTCCAGACTAAAAAGTCCCAATTTCCTCAGCTTTTCCTCAAAAGAGAGTTGTTGCAGTCCTCTCAGCATCTCCAAAGCCCTAAAGTACCTTCAAAGGAATCCCATTGCAAGTGCATTTAATGGGAAAGCTTCATTAGAATGTGCTTTGATGGTTTTCAGCCCTCACACAGGAGCAGGAGACTCCACCTAGTTCTGGATGCCAGCTCTTTTTCTCACATGGCTAAAAAGCACAGTAGTGTGACTGGCACATCATGGCACCTCGTGCCATACTGGATCTGTGCCCTGCCCCAAATACTCTGAAGACTCATCAGTAGCTTCTCCAAGACTTCCTTTTCACAGCAACACTGGAGAATAGAATAGAATAGAATAGAATAGAATAGAATAGAATAGAATAGAATAGAATAGAATAGAATAGAATAGAATAGAATAGAATTAACCAGGTTGGAAAAGACCTTTGAGATCATCAAGTCCAACCTATCACCCAACATCATCTAATCAACAAAACCATGGCACCAAGTGCTTCATCCAACCTCTTCCTAAACACCTCCAGGGATGCTGACTCCACCACCTCCCTGGGCAGCACATTCCAATGGCCAACCTCTCCTTCTGGGAAGAATTTCTTCCTAACATTCAGCCTAAACTTCACCTGGCACAGCTTGAGGCTGTGTCCTCTTGTTCTGATTGCCTGGGAGAAGAGACCAACCCCCACCTGGCTACAACCTCCTTTCAGGTAGTTCTAGACAGCAATAAGGTCTGCCCTGAGCCTCCCCTTCTCCAGGCTAAGCAACCCCAGCTCCCTCAGCCTCTCCTCACAGGGCTGTGCTCCAGACCCCTCCCCAGCTTTGTTGCCCTTCTCTGGACACATTCCAGCAACTCAGCATCTCTCTGATGTGAAGGAGCAACACCAGCTGGGCTCATTTTCCTCCTGCCCCTGGTCAGATGAATGCCAGTCCCACACCTGGGCACAGTATTTTGCCTCGAAGGGCATCCTCAAGTTAGGATGTGGCTCCACAACATAAGTGCAAGGAGAAGGCGGCTTCCAAGATGAAACCTGTCACAGTTCTCGCAGCCATCTAATGCTTAAAAGTTGTATTATTCCCCCACTCCATCACTCTTGGCATTGTTCCTTAAGAGGTACAGTCTCTGCCACAGATCTAGCTTGTCCTCTCTTGCCATTGAAGCATATTCTCTCCCCTCCTCACACAGAGGCAGGTTGTTGTGCAGTGGTAGACTCAAGCTGTGTGGAGTTTCCCATCCTGGGGGACTCTCTGCCAGCACTTTGTGGCTCTTTTAGAGCTTCTGGTTGCTGCCTTAGCAGTGCAAAAAGCTCTGCTGCACCGGGGAATCAACCCAGCAGACCCTAACTAACATGTCATTCGCATGGAGACAACACAAAAGCCATTTCCAAAGTCACTGGAGTCAAACAGCAAAAAAACTAGACAGGAAGAACAAGAGGAAATCAAAGGCTGGAAGGATAACTCTCCCTGTACTGTTCTTGTATTCAGATGAACAAGGTGAAATAATAAATCAGTGCTAACATGTGTGGAGACCTGGAGTGTGCTGCACCTTTCTCCAGTGATGTATGGCCCAGAAAATGGCTGATGAAAGTAATTATTTATAGCAAGCATAAAACCAGTGCTAGTTAGAACTCAATAGCTGCCACCAGCACTTTGATGAAAGCTTGTGAGAGTTATACCTATTTGATGGTGTCTTAAAGAGAGCTGAACTGGAGAGAACTGCAGTTTGGCTTCAAATATCCAGAAGATCATCAGAGTAAGGGCAGTAATCAAAATGAATGAACCCTACAGAAATGTAATGACCAGAGTGCTGTCAGCATCTTTCTGCCTCCTGCTCTGGTTGATCTCAAAGAAGTGAGTAAGAACCCACTGCCACTGTCAAGCACAGGAGAGTCCACGTGAGACTTGCTCTTCCACTCACCTGGGAGCACCCAACCTTATCCACAGAAAACAGAGGTACTAAATAAGATTTGTTTTAAAAATCCCTTGGGTTTATGGCCTGCATTTATGGATCTGTTTTGGGCTTGCTTATGCTACTGCCAAAGTTCAGTGTTTATGAGCAGAGGGGCTGGAGCACCTCTCCTATGAGGACAGGCTGAGGGAGTTGGGGCTGTTCAGTCTGGAGAAGAGAAGGCTCTGAGGAGACCTCATTGTGGCCTTCCAGTATCTGCAGGGGGCTCCAAGAAAGCTGGGGAGGGACTTTCGAGGGTGTCAGGGAGTGATAGGACTGGGGGGAATGGAACAAAACTAGAAATGGGTAGATTGAGATTGGATGGTAGGGAGATCTTTCCCATGAGGGTGGTGAGAGACTGGCACAGGTTGCCCAGGGAGGTGGTGGAAGCCTCCTGCCTGGAGGTGTTTGCAGCCAGGCTGGATGTGGCTGTGAGCAACCTGCTGTAGTGTGAGGTGTCCCTGGCCATGGCAGGGGGATTGGAACTGGCTGAGCCTCGAGGTCCCTTCCAACTCTGACAATTCTATGATTCTATTAATGTGCCACACTCAGCCACACCAAGTGCCCTCACCCATTCAGAACAATCTTGTCTTAATTGTGTCTCCACACTACTTGTGGATTCCTGCAGGGCTTTGTTTTCCTCTCCAACTGAATGCATGGTATTGCTCCAGTATGTTTGACTTTTGCCCTTCTAACCCCATGTACTCTTGTACTAAACTCATGAGGAATGTTTTTTTCAGTATTAGTCATAGAATCATAGAAATATTTCAGTTGGAAAAAACCCCTTTAAGATCAAATCCAACCATTCTCTAACCCTACCAAGGCTGGTGCTAAACCATGTTCCCTCAGCACCACACCTCTGCCACTTTTTAACACCTCCAGTGATGGGGATTCAACCACCAACCTGGGCAGCCTGTGCCAGCATTAGAGAACCCTTTCAGGGAAGAAGTTTCTTCTAATGTCCAACCCATACCTCCCCTGGTGCAACTTGAGGCCATTTCCTATCTCTAGTTACTAGGGAAAAATCCCTGGCTTCAATCTTTCAGGGAGCTGTAGAGAGCAATGAGGTTTCCCCTCAGCCTCCTCCAGACTAAACAACCCCAGTTCCCTCAGCTGCTCCTCCCCAGCCCTGTTTTCCAGATCCTTCATTGACTTTGTTACCCTTCTCTGGACATGTTCCAGCACCTCAATGTCCTTCTTGGAGTGAGGGATTCAAAACTCAACCCAATACTCAAGGTGTGGCCTCACCAGTGCATGCTGAGTACAGGGGGCAATCACTTCCCTGGTGCTGCTGGCCACACCATTCCTGATCCAGGCCAGGATACTGTTGTCCCTCTTGGCCACCTGGGCACATGCTGGCTCATGTTTAGCTGGCTGCCAAGGAACACCTCTAGGTCTTTCTCTGCTAGGCATTTTCTGTCCATTCAAACCCAAGCCTGGAGTGTTCTCAGGGTTGCTGTGATCCAGGCACAGGACCCAGCACTTGGCCTTGTTAAATCTACAGCTGTGTTTGGCCCATCCATACAGCCTGTCCAGGTCCCTCTGCAGAGCCTTCCCGCCCTCAGCAGAATGTGTCATCTACAGTTACTGAGGTTGCATTGATCTCATCCAGGTCATTGGTAAAGATATCACAGAGCACTGGTCCCAGTACTGAGCCCTTTTTAGTCCAGACTAAAATCTTACACTGATACAGCAGCATCACTTTACTCAGGAACAGAATAGTGCAGATCATGGCCCTGCAACAAAGTTCTCCTTTGGTCCCAGTATACCCTCTAGGATCACAGTAGTCCTTTCCTGTTGTGTCCCATGATCTTCAAATGACCTGCACTGATGCTCCCTGCCTTCAGAAGCTTCAGACATCTGTGTCACTCTTTTATCAAACCACAGAGATGCTGAATGTCTTCCAAAAGGTAACTCACAAAGTCTCTAGTGACTTTACATGACTTTCAAAGCACTGAACACATTAGGCTCATCTAATGTAGGACACCAGACCTACAGCTTGCCTCTGATTCAGAAGTGCTTTGCATCTTTGAAGCCTTGAAGTAATCTAATCTTGCATGGACATGTGCAAGTCTGCAGGAGCCACAGCAGTCTTCAGCTTTGATCTGGATTCTTCATAATGAACCAAGCCTCTGAACTTGGCCATGTCATTACTTTTACAGCAACTTTTTCACTTGATTTAATTTTGTTAATACTTTTCCTTCTTGGATGTGAGCTGGCACCAGGCACTCACAGCCCACACCCAGCTGCGTCCTGGGCTGCATCCTCTGCAGCGTAGGCAGCAGGTGGAGGGAGTGGATTCTTCCCCTCTGCTGCACCCTGCAGAGAACCCACCTGCAGTTCTGGAGGCATTTCTGGAGCCCTCAGCACAGGAGACACATGGGCCTGTTGGAGAGGGGCCAGAGGAGGCCACAGCAATGAGGGATTGACCATCTCTTCTGTGAAGAGAGATCTGGGGTTCTTCAGCCTGGAGAAGAGAAGATTTCAGGGAGACCTTATTGTAGTCTTTCACTGGCCATTGGAATGTGCTGCCCAGGGAGGTGGTGAAGTCACCATCACTGGAGGTGTTTTGGAAGAGACTGGATGGGGTGCTTGGTGCCATGGTTTAGTTGATTAGATGGTGTTGGGTGAGAGGTTGGACTTGATGATCTCAAAGGTCTTTTCCAACCTGGTGAACTCTATTCCTATTCCTATTCCTAGTCCTAGTCCTATTGCTATTCATATTCCTATTCCTTTCTATTCTATTCTACCCCTATTCTACTTCTATTCTATTCTATTCTATTCTATTCTATTCTATTCTATTCTATTCTATTCTATTCTATTCTATTCTACTCTACTCTACTCTACTCTACTCTACTCTACTCTACTCTACTCTACCCTACTCTATTCCTTCAAGGAGCCTGTAAGAAAGATGGGGACAGACTTTTAGCAGGGCCTGTTGTCATAGAACGAGAGGTGATGGTTTCAAAATAAAGAAAGGTAGACTTGGACTGGATATAAAGAAGAAATCCTTTACACTGAAGGTGGTGAGGCATTGACCCAGGTTGCCCATAGAGGTGGCAGAAGCCCCATCCACGAAAACACTCAAGGTCAGGCTTTGTGAGGATCTGAACAGCCTGATCTAGTTGAAGATGCTCCTGCTGACTGCAGAGGGGGTGGATTAGATGACCTTTAAAGGTCCCTTCCAGCCCAACCCATTCTGTGGTAAATACCAAAAGGGATAAAAATGTCATACATCTGTACAGAGTTCAGGCTGACAGCCTCTTTCTAATAGCATCATGAGGGTATTTTTTGCATTAATCACATCTTGAGCTACTTGCCATGATGATTAGTTATTCATATGCTAACTTCTTTAACTGTGTTGTACAACATTAAGCATACATCTGTTTTTATACACTTTATGAGCTCACAGCCCATTTTTAGCCTTATTTTTAGCAACAGGAAATGTAACAAACCAAACATTAAGAAAAGCTGCAAAGAGCTGCTTGGCTCTCCGTGCTACTTGTAGGAACACTGAATTCATCAAGTTATAACTGCTGTTGCTACGTGCCATCAAGTTGTCCTTGGAAGCTGCTTCTCCTGTGTCTGGAGTCAGGGGGTGGTGGGTCACCAGCTTTCAGCTCCCTGCTGTGCTGGAATTTCAGGCTCAGGATTTATTGCAACCCCTCCCTGAGACACTGCCTTTTCTTCCTTGTTAGTCTCTAGCATATAACCTGCCACTGCAGCTTTTGTAAATGTATGTCCATGGGTAGTGTGTCAGAGCCCAGACTGCATCCCACCCCCTAAAAGCCAGCATAAAGTCAAAATATCCTGCAGCTCACAAAGGTGTGTGCTGCACAGAAAAGCATGGAGAGAGTAAAGAACAGACTAGGTTGTTGATATCACCTTGCAACGCTGCTCACTCTGCTATCAAGGGTGATTACAGCTTCACAGATTGCATTGGGTTGCAAGGGACCCTCAAAGGTCATCTTGTCCAACCCCCTGCAGTCAGCAGGGACACCTCCAACTACAGCAGGCTGCCCAGGGCAACATCAAGTCTGATCCTGGATGTCTCCAGGGATGGGGCCTCAATCACATCCCTGGGCAACCTGTTCCAGTATTTCACCACTCTCACTGTGCAGAACTTCCTTCTGATGTTGAATCTCAACCTGCCCTGCTCCAGTTTCAAACCGTTGCCTCTCATCCTGTCCCCACAGGCTCTTCTAAACAGTCCCTCCCCAGCCTCCCTGTAGGTCCCCTTCAGATGCTGAAATGTGGCTCTAAGGTCTCCCTGGAGCCTTCACTTCTCCTCTCAACCACACTTCTTGCTTCTTGGGAAGGTGGGCTGGGAAAGCACTTGTCTGCAAGGCAACACCCCCAGGTCCTCTTGTGCCCTGCCAAGGATGCCACGGCCTCACTGCCTTGCTCCTCGCCGCGGGCACCCCGTGGCTGGCACGGAGGAGTTCGCTGCTCTGCCGAGCGAAGCCGGGGGGGTCCCAGCAGTGTCTGTACAACACTAGGTGTCACTCGCATTCTCCCGACGCAGGCTGCTGCCACTGGCTGCACGCTGCTTGCTCATCCTGCTTCCCCAAAGCAGAAACCTCTCTCAGTGCCTGCACCTTGCTGCCAGCTGCCTGCAAATCCGACTTGGTTGGGATAATGAAGGCGTTTGCAGAACACCTGCAGGAGGGGGGCTGCCCAAAATATCACAGAATTGCCTAGACTGGGAAAGATCTTTAAGGTCAAGTCCAATCATTCTCCTAACACTAAGTCCTCAACTACGCCTGGGCGCTACATCTGCGTACTGTAACTATGTGTTTGCAGGGGAAGCAGCAAGAGCAGGGATTTTCACAAGCATAATTGTCTCTGCTTTTGTGTGCCTTCAGGCTAGATGTGAGGAGGAGGTTCTTCCCCATGAGAGTGGTGAAGTCCTGGAATGGGTTGTCCAGGGAGGTGGTCGAGGCCCCCGTCCCTGGGGGTGTTTAAGAGCAGGCTGGATGAGGCTCTGGCCAGCCTGATCTAGTGTGGGGTGTCCCTGCCCATGGCAGGGGGGTTGGAACTAGATGATCCTTTTGGTCCCTTCCAACCCTGAATGAAACTATGAAACTATGAAACACATGATTACGGGAAAAGGGGCTTACTTACCCAGGGAATAAAGAATTAGTTGTGCAGCTACCACATCATTAAGGAAAAGACTAAGCCACATGCTCCTGTCCCTTCTCTGAAGGGGCCACCCAGCACATACTGCCATCCCCACTTGTCTGTGGGGTGGAGAGCAGAGAGCAGAGTTTTGCTTTGGAAGAGCCATAAACAAGAATGACATTTGAGTTCTTGTGTGATCAAACCCAAATATTGCCAGAGGTTTAACAAAAAAAAAATGACTTTGATCTCTAAATAAGGTCTGCAGAAATGATCTAGGTCAGGTTTCTATCCTTCAGGCACACGTTAGCAAGTTCTTTGTACTGAAGTTTGCTCAACACGCTCCCGTGGCACGGTGCAAGTTTAACTTCTGCACAGGGTTTTTCCTTCTCTGCAGCAAGTCTGTGGCTGGTGACAGCAGCCAGGAGTCCTGGCACGGACAAGGTAAACACAAACAGTGCCTGATGGCATCCTAGAAGGTATTCTTTGGATCTTGTGATAGCCTCTGGAAAGAACTGAGGCATCCTCTTCTCAGAGGATGTCTGCCAGACACTGGGAAATGTGCAGAGTGAAATGCAGGTTGGCAACGGGCAGCACGGCAGCAGTTCTTCAGTCCAAAAGTCAAGGAGACCTGAAAGTGGCCTGGCATGGATGAGAGGCTGTCTAAGAACTCTGCCTTCCTGTTTGGCTTTGTTGTGATCAGGCAGATGAAGAGTTTGCCCAGTTTTTCACAGTATGCAGCAAGGGTACACAAATGTGTGAGCACAGAGGTCTGGCCAACCCTGTGTGACTTAGGTATCACATACTCTGCTAGGAATGGCCTCAGAAAGACTGAAAAGCAATGATAAGTGGCAAGGCTAACACCAAGGTGTTCTTTATGCCAACAGAGAGCTGTTGGTTTCGAGTGAAGACAGGCAACCAGCACCAGAACAAGAGGACACAGTCTCAAGCTGTGCCAGGGGAAGTTTAGGCTGGAGGCGAGGAGAAAGTTCTTCACTGAGAGAGTTGTTAGCCATTGGAATGTGCTGCCCAGGGAGGTGGTGGAGTCACCATCCCTGGAGGTGTTCAAAAAAGGCTTGGATATGGCAGTTGGAGCCATGGTTTAGTTTCAGGAGGTGTTAGGTATTAAGTAATAGACTGGACTTGATGATCTCTGAGGTCTTTTCCAACCTGCTTGTTTCTATGATTCTATGAAGACACATCCCATGTCCATTCCTTCAAGTTACATCTGTTCAAACTGGGAGCCCCAAAGCTCCATCCTTACACAGGTCACCCCACTGAGGATTTCCTGATCACTCAGGATGATTTTGGGCATCTGATCCAGAGCTGGAAAGAAATCACTCTATATCTCATCTTGCAAAGTATCATCCAACTCCTTTATCTTAAAGAGCAGATACGGAATCTCAGTAAGAATCAGCCCCTTTGAGCTGAATGGCAACTATTAAACATTCAGGGGTTGTTTCCCTCAAAAAATGAAAACACACCCAAGCCTTCTATTTCCTCCATCTCCACCTTTTATTTTCCCACTGTACATCAAATGCTGAATAAGCAACTGGGTTCATACTGTGCTCTAAAGATCATAGAATCGTGAAGGTTGGAACAGACCTCTAAGAGCACCAAGTCCAACCATCAACCCAAGACCCCCAAAGTGCCATGGCTGCACATTTTTTGACCACCTTCAGGGATGGTGGCTCCACCAGGTCCTTGGTCAGCCTGTTCCAAAGCCTGACCACTCTTGCAGTAAAGAAATTCTTCCTAATAGTTTAGTTGATTATGTGGTGTTGGATGATAGGTTGGACATGATGATCTTGGAGGTCTCTTCCAACCTGGTTTATCCTCTCCTCTCCTCTCCCTCTCCTCTCCTCTCCTCTCCTCTCCTCTCCTCTCCTCTCCTCTCCTCTCCTCTCCTCTCCTCTCCTCTCCTCTCCTCTCCTCTCCTCTCCTCTCCTCTCCTCTCCTCTCCTCTCCTCTCCTCTCCTCTCCTCTCCTCTCCTCTCCTCTCCTCTCCTCTCCTCTCCTCTCCTCTCCTCTCCTCTCCTCTCCTCTCCTCTCCTCTCCTCTCCTCTCCTCTCCTCTCCTCTCCTCTCCTCTCCTCTCCTCTCCTCTCCTCTCCTCTCCTCTCCTCTCCTCTCCTCTCCTCTCCTCTCTCTCCTCTCCTCTCCTCTCCTCTCCTCTCCTCAACCTCCCCTGGTTCAACCTGAGGCTATTTCCTTGTGTCCTGTCATTTGTTACTTGGGAGCAGAGGCCAACACTGGCCTCACTACAACCTCATTTCGGGTAGCTGTAGACCCAGGACCTCTACCCCCAATCTACAACTTGCTACCCATGTACCAGCAATCTCTTGAGATTGCAGGCTTGGGGCTGGCAGTCACAGCATCAAGGCAGAGCCCAAGCTGTCTTGCTGTGGCGTGGCATGGAAGGAAAATGAGCAGAAAACAAACGATGCTGTTCGAGACAAAGCCATCGAAGGATGAAATCTGTAATGAAGCCTTTATTTCTGAGTTGTTCACTCTTCCTTTATCCTTTGATGGTGAAGAAAGGTTCCATGTGAAAAGGAGGGCTGATTCACACAAGCCAAATTATGCATTTACATGGAATCACAGGATCACAGAATGTTAGGGGCTGGAAGGGAGCTTGAAAGGTCAGCCAGTCCAACCCCCCTGCCAGAGCAGGATCACCTAGAGCATATCACACAGGCACACATCCAGGTGGGTCTTGAATATCTCCAGAGAAGGAGACTTCACAACCCCCTTGGGCAGCCTGTTCCAGTGTTTCATCACCCTCACAGTGAAAAAACTTTTCCTCCAGTTCCCATGGAACTTTCACTGCCTCAGCTTCCACCACTGCCCCTTGTGCTGTCCTTGGGCATCACCCAGCAGAGCCTGGCTCCACTTAAAATCTGTTACAGATACAGCCAGTGGATTAGTGTAGGATACTATTTCTTTGTAACAAATTCAATCAACTGTCTGTGTTTAAATGTGCTCCATACAGACAGCAAACCAAGCTTTGGGGTTTGTTTTCTTGCCCCCACCCCCCAGAACCAACCCATCTTCTGCCCAAAGGGAGTGCACTGATATTCAAAATGCTGCCAAGCTCTTTGTTCCCCCTTCCTCATGTGGAGAGTCTCACTAAAGACTTTCTCAGACTGCTGAGAGCTGATAGAGCTCACAAAGGCAGGCATTTGAAAATCTAATGCAGCTTTCCAAGGCTGATACTGCTTGTGTGGGCACACTTCAGAAAACCATTTGTTTACTTGTCTTGGAGAGCTTATCTGGTCCTCACGGCACCGTGCCACACGCTCCCAACCCCACTGATGTCCTTCTGTCTTTAGATATTAGGTCTACAGTGATGGAGACCAAAACACATTCCATCACAACCCTAATGGCACAGAAGTTCCAAAGTTCAGACTTCTTTCCTAATCCCCTCGAGGTTCTTCACCATGAGAGTGGTGAAGCCCTGGAATGGGTTGTCCAGGGAGGTGGTCGAGGCCCCCGTCCCTGGAGGTGTTTAAGCCCAGGCTGGATGAGGCTGTGGCCAGGCTGATCTAGTGTGGGGTGTCCCTGCCCATGGCAGGGGGGTTGGAACTGAATGATCCTTGTGGTCCCTTCCAACCCTGACTGATACTATGATACTATGAAATTTGTTTCACCAGCTTTCAGATGTTCAGGTTTCGTGGCTGCTGTTGGCATTGTGTTTATAGTAACTCCAGTAAGCACATCCTCAGTTTTAGCCCAGATAGTCCAACTTTCAAGTCTCAGCCCAAGGGCTGGTTCACTCTACCACTTCCTCATGCTTCATCACCACATTTCTGTTCACTCATAGATTCTTAGAATGGTTTGGAGTGGAAGGAACCTCAAAGCTCATTCAGTTCTAACCCCCCTGCCATAGGAGGGACACCTCCCACCAGCCCAGCTTGCTCAAGGCCTCATCCAGCCTGGTCTTGAACATCTCCAGGGAGGGGGCAGCCACAACCTCCCTGGGCAACCTGTTCCAGTGTCTTCCCACCCTCAGTGCAAAGAATTTCTTCCTAATCTCCAGTCTCAATCCCCCCTCCTCCTCCAGCTTCAATCCATTCTGCCTTGTCCTATCACTACAAGCCCTTGTAAAAAGTCCCATCCCTGATTTCTCCCTCATAAACTATTTTTTTCCTCCTATTCTTCTTCCTCACACATTATTTTCCATTAAAAAAACACAAACCCACATCTCAAAAAGCAACCCTCAAATAAACCTCTTTACCTTGCTTGAGGTTTATTTGTGTTAATGTGATTAATAACACATTTAGGGGGGGAAACAAGAAATATCAGCCCAGAAATTGGTTGGTTGATATCCAACCAATGCAAAGAAGTTTTAATTCCAAAGCAATATAATGAGACTTCCCCCCCAGACTATGAAAATTCATTTAGACCTGAGCACAAAGAGCAGACAGCAAAATCTGCTTTCAGACAGGAAAGAAAAATAACCAGAATCTCCTCCAGAGTCCCTGATGGTTGAACGTGTGAAATTAATCACTGACAGGTGGAGAGGACAATTTTCCACACAGTGCTGAGCTTCCTCCCCTCTGACTGACAGCCAGTTAGAACAAGAGAGCCAAAGATAACAAGAGGTGCTTTGCTGCATTAACTTTCTGATCACCAACCCTGCACCTCCAGGAAAAAAACACAACAGGTTTGCCCAAAACCTGGATTGGGAGTGGATCTTAAATAGCCTTGCATTTCTTCTGTGCTTGCATTTCTTTTGGATGCCTTCCAAAGGGTTAGCACTGTTTGTCACAGCCCTGGCTGAACTGTTCCCTCTACCCCACACTGGTGAGACCCCACCTGGAGTACTGCATCCAGTTCTGGAGTACCTGTTACAGGAAGGTGCTGGAAGGTGTCCAGAGAAGGGCCACAAGGATGAGCAGAGCACTGGAGCACCTCTTCTATGAGGACAGACTGAGTTGGGGCTGTTCAGTCTGCAGAAGAGAAGGCTCTGAGGAAACCTAATTGTGGCCTTCCAGAATCTGAAGGGGGCTCCAAGAAAGCTGGGGAGGGACTTTTGAGGGTGTCAGGGAGTGATAGGACTTGGGGGGAGGATGGAACAAAACTAGAAATGGGGAGATTCAGATTGGATGCTAGGAAGAAGTTGTTCCCCATGAGGGTGGCGAGAGACTGGCACAGGTTGCCCAGGGAGGTGGTGGAAGCCTCATGCCTGGAGGTGTTTGCAGCCAGGCTGGATGTGGCTGTGAGCAACCTGCTGTAGTGTGAGGTGTCCCTGCCCATGGCAGGGGAGTTGGAGCTGGCTGATCCTTGAGGTCCCTTCCAACCCTGACAATTCACTGTGCTTGACTGTTTGGTGCAGAAACCAAATTCATGGGGTTTCAGCTCTTCTTTATTCTGTGCAGGCTACTTGGTTTTCAGCCTCAAGGCTTAGTTTGTGGGAATTCCCTAGCTCAGGGAGGGTCTGCTCTGCAAGCATGGCTGCTGACTGCATGCAACAGTTTTAAAGGCTATGCCTTTACAAAGGGACAGCTACCGCAACACTCTGGCTGAATGTTTTGGGGTAAAAAGGAAAACAAAGACAATTCTAAAGGCATTTAATTGGTAGCTCAGTAACATTGTAACTTAAGGATCTTGAGTTTTAGTTCAGT
>NW_027142631.1:33301-145350 GCF_026170545.1 Melanerpes formicivorus | reverse complement strand
TAGAAAAGACCTCAGAGATCATCAAGTCCAACGTATTACCTAATACCTAACACCTCCTGACAACTAAACCATGGCTCCAAGTGCCACATCCAAGCCTTTCTTGAACACCTCCAGGGATGGGGACTTCACCACCCTCCCTGGGCACCACATTCCAGTGGCCAATTATTCTCTGCTCCAGCCTAAACCTCTCCTGGCACAGCTTGAGTCTGTGTACTCTTGTTCTGGTGCTGGTTGCCTGGAGAAGAGGACCAACCCCCACCTGGCTACAACCTCCCTTCAGAGAGTTGTAGAGAGCAAGAAGGTCTCCCCTGAGCCTCCTCTTCTCCAGGCTAAGCAACCGCAGCTCCCTCAGCCTCTCCTCCAGGGCTGTGCTCCAGACCCCTCTCCAGCTTTGTTGCCTTCTCTGGGCACATTCAAGAGTCTCAATGTCCTTCTTAAATTGAGGAGTCCAGAACTGGACACAGTACTCAAGGTGTGGCCTAAGCAGTGCTGAGCACAGGGCAGAATGACTTCCCTGCTCCTGCTGGCTACACTGTTCCTGATCCAGGCTAGGATGCCAGCAGAGTACAATGAAATAATATTTCCAGGCATTAGTACATGTTCAATCTGTGTTTGCAAGGAGATGTTATGCAATTCTGTTAAAAAAGGGTAGAAAATAAATTCACACTTTATATATATGTATATAATTACACCTTCCTTAGCAGGCTGGAAGCCATGCACCAGGCTTACATGGAGCTGGATTTAACATTTATCTTACATCAGACTTTTTTTTCAGTTCCTTCTTGTCACAATGTGAAGCCTACTCCCAAGCACAACTCAGATAGATGAGATAAATTACTGCATCTGCCAGCTCTCACGTCTCAGATTAATCTGCTACGTGCAGGAAAGAAACAAAAAATCAAAGATGATGGAGCTGTTAGCTGCTCTCAGGTCTTCAAAGATATTTGGAAGGACCAGAGGGTGAGAGCAACCTCAGTAAACAACTGATATTTGGGCTTAGAGACTAAGAAAGAGAGAATCCCAAGGCTGCTTGGTTAGTGACTCCATTGGCTGCCAACACTCATACAATCATAAATCTGTCAGGGCTGGAAGGGAACTCAAAGATCATCCAGTTCCAACCCCCCTGCCAATGGGCGAGGGACACCCTCACACAACAGCAGGTTGCTCACAGCCACATCCAGCCTGGCCTTCAAAACCCTCACAGGGATGAGGCTTTCACCACCTCCCTGGGCAACCTGTGCCAGTCTCTCATCATCCTCATGGGGAAAAACTCTTCCTAACATCCAATCTCAGTCTACCTATTACAGTTTTGTTCCATCCCCCTAGTCCTATCACTCCCTGACACCTTAAAAAGTCCCTCCCCAGCTTTCTTGAAGGTCCTCTTAAGATACTGGAAAGCTACAATAAGGTCTACTCAGAGCCTTCTCTTCTCCACCACCCTTCCTTGGGCAGTCCATTCCAGTCTCTAATTCCCCTTTCCATCAGGAAGTGCTTCCCTACCATCCAACCCTAAACTTCCCCTGACACAGCTTCAGGCCATGTCCTTCTGTCTTGTCACAAGTTGCCTGGGAGCAGAGCCTGACCCCCCACCTTACTGCAACTTCCCTTTAGGTAGTTGTAGAATGTGAGAAGGTCTCCCCCTGAGCCCTGGGTGACAGGTTGGACTTGATGATTTCCAAAGTCTTTTCCAACCTGGTTGATTCTATGGTTCTATGATTCTATGACTATTTGAGTTGGCTGGAAGGTGTCCAGAGAAGGGCAAACAAAGCTGGGGAGGGGTCTGGAGCACAGCCCTGTGAGGAGATGCTGAGGGAGCTGGGGTTATTTAGCCTAGAAAAGAGGAGGTCAGGGGAGACCTTATTGCTGTCTACAATTACCTGAAGGGAGGTTGTAGCCAGGAGGGGGTTGGTCTCTTTCTCCCAGGCAACCAGCACCAGAACAAGAGGACACAGTCTCAATCTGTGCCAGGGAAGGTTTAGGCTGGAGGCTAGGAGAAAGTTCCTCACTGAGAGAGTTGGTAGCCATTGGAATGTTCTGCCCTGAGGAGGTGTTGGAGTCACCTATCCCTGGAGGTGTTCAAAGAGGCTTGGATATGTGCACTTGGAGCCATGGTTTAGTTCATGAGGTTAGTGGTGAATAGGTATAGGACTACTGATGATCTCTGAGGTCTTTTCCAACCTGCTTGTTTCTATGATTCTATGAAGACACATCCCATGTCCATTCCTTCAAGTTACATCTGTTCAAACTGGGAGCCCCCAAAGCTCCATCCTTACACAGGTCACACCCACTGAGGATTTCCTGATCACTCAGGATGATTTTGGGGCATCTGATCCAGAGCTGGAAAGAAATCACTCTAATCTCATCTTGCAAAGTATCATCCAACTCCTTTATCTTAAAGAGCAGATACGGAATCTCAGTAAGAATCAGCCCCCTTTGAGCTGAATGGGCAACTATTAAACATTCAGGGGTTGTTTCCCTCAAAAAATGAAAACACACCCAAGCCTTCTATTTCCTCATCTCCACCTTTTATTTTCCCACTGTACATCAAATGCTGAATAAGCAAACTGGGTTCATACTGTGCTCTAAAGATCATAGAATCGTGAAGGTTGGAACAGACCTCTAAGAGCACCAAGTCCAACCATCAACCCAAGACCCCCAAAGTGCCATGGCTGCACATTTTTTGACCACCTTCAGGGATGGTGGCTCACCAGGTCCTTGGTCAGCCTGTTCCAAAGCCTGACCACTCTTGCAGTAAAGAAATTCATCCTAATAGTTTAGTTGATTATGTGGTGTTGGATGATAGGTTGGACATGATGATCTTGGAGGTCTCTTCCAACCTGGTTTATCCTCTCCTCTCCTCTCCTCTCCTCTCCTCTCCTCTCCTCTCCTCTCCTCTCCTCTCCTCTCCTCTCCTCTCCTCTCCTACTCCTCTCCTCTCTCTCCTCTCCTCTCCTCTCCTCTCCTCTCCTCTCCTCTCCTCTCCTCTCTCTCCTCTCCTCTCCTCTCCTCTCCTCTCCTCTCCTCTCCTCTCCTCTCCTCTCCTCTCCTCTCCTCTCCTCTCCTCTCCTCTCCTCTCCTCTCCTCTCCTCTCCTCTCCTCTCCTCTCCTCTCCCTCTCCTCTCCTCTCCTCTCCTCTCCTCTCCTCTCCTCTCCTCTCCTCTCCTCTCCTCTCCTCTCCTCTCCTCAACCTCCCTGGTTCAACCTGAGGCTATTTCCTTGTGTCCTGTCCATTTGTTACTTGGGAGCAGAGGCCAACACTGGCCTCACTACAACCTCATTTCGGGTAGCTGTAGACCCAGGAACCTCTACCCCCAATCTACAACTTGCTACCCATGTACCAGCAATCTCTTGAGATTGCAGGCTTGGGGCTGGCAGTCACAGCAATCAAGGCAGAGCCCAAGCTGTCTTGCTGTGGCGTGGCATGGAAGGAAAATGAGCAGAAAACAAACGATGCTGTTCGAGACAAAGCCATCGAAGGGATGAAATCTGTAATGAAGCCTTTATTTCTGAGTTGTTCACTCTTCCTTTATCCTTTGATGGTGAAGAAAGGTTCCATGTGAAAAGGAGGGCTGATTCACCACAAGCCAAATTATGCATTTACATGGAATCACAGGATCACAGAATGTTAGGGGCTGGAAGGGGAGCTTGAAAGGTCAGCCAGTCCAACCCCCCTGCCAGAGCAGGATCACCTAGAGCATATCACACAGGCACACATCCAGGTGGGTCTTGAATATCTCCAGAGAAAGGAGGACTTCACAACCCCTTGGGCAGCCTGTTCCAGTGTTTCATCACCCTCACAGTGAAAAAACTTTTCCCTCCAGTTCCCATTGGAACTTTCACTGCCTCAGGCTTCCACCACTGCCCCCTTGTGCTGTCCTTGGGCATCACCCAGCAGAGCCTGGCTCCACTTAAAATCTGTTACAGATACAGCCAGTGGATTAGTGTAGGATACTATTTCTTTGTAACAAATTCACATCAACTGTCTGTGTTTAAATGTGCTCCATACAGACAGCAAACAAGCTTTGGGGTTTGTTTTCTTGCCCCCCACCCCCAGAACCAACCCATCTTCTGCCCAAAGGGAGTGCACTGATATTCAAAATGCTGCCAAGCTCTTTGTTCCCCCTTCCTCATGTGGAGAGTCTCACTAAAGACTTTCTCAGACTGCTGAGAGCTGATAGAGCTCACAAAGGCAGGCATTTGAAAATCTAATGCAGCTTTCCAAGGCTGATACTGCTTGTGTGGGCACACTTCAGAAAACCATTTGTTTACTTGTCTTGGAGAGCTTATCTGGTCCTCACGGCACCGTGCCACACGCTCCCAACCCCACTGATGTCCTTCTGTCTTTAGATATTAGGTCTACAGTGATGGAGACCAAAACAACATTCCATCACAACCCTAATGGCACAGAAGTTCCAAAGTTCAGACTTCTTCCTAATCCCCTCGAGGTTCTTCACCATGAGAGTGGTGAAGCCCTGGAATGGGTTGTCCAGGGAGGTGGTCGAGGCCCCGTCCCTGGAGGTGTTTAAGCCCAGGCTGGATGAGGCTGTGGCCCAGGCTGATCTAGTGTGGGGTGTCCCTGCCCCATGGCAGGGGGGGTTGGAACTGAATGATCCTTGTGGTCCCTTCCAACCCTGACTGATACTATGATACTATGAAATTTGTTTCACCAGCTTTCAGATGTTCAGGTTTCGTGGCTGCTGTTGGCATTGTGTTTATAGTAACTCCAGTAAGCACATCCTCAGTTTTAGCCCAGATAGTCCAACTTTCAAGTCTCAGCCCAAGGGCTGGTTCACTCTACCCACTTCCTCATGCTTCATCACTCCACATTTCTGTTCACTCATAGATTCTTAGAATGGTTTGGAGTGGAAGGAACCTCAAAGCTCATTCAGTTCTAACCCCCCTGCCATAGGAGGGACACCTCCCACCAGCCCAGCTTGCTCAAGGCCTCATCCAGCCTGGTCTTGAACATCTCCAGGGAGGGGGCAGCCCCAAACCTCCCTGGGCAACCTGTTCCAGTGTCTTCCCACCCTCAGTGCAAAGAATTTCTTCCTAATCTCCAGTCTCAATCCCCCCTCCTCCTCCAGCTTCAATCCATTCTGCCTTGTCCCTATCACTACAAGCCCTTGTAAAAAGTCCCATCCCTGATTTCTCCCTCATAAACTATTTTTTTCCTCCTATTCTTCCTTCCTCACACATTATTTTCCATTAAAAAAAACACAAACCCACATCTCAAAAACGCAACCCTCAAATAAACCTCTTTACCTTGCTTGAGGTTTATTTGTGTTAATGTGATTAATAACACATTTAGGGGGGGAAACAAGAAATATCAGCCCAGAAATTGGTTGGTTGATATCCAACCAATGCAAAGAAGTTTTAATTCAAAGCAATATAATGAGACCTTCCCCCCCAGACTATGAAAATTCATTTAGACCTGAGCACAAAGAGCAGACAGCAAAATCTGCTTTCAGACAGGAAAGAAAAATAACCAGATTCTCCTCCAGAGTCCCTGATGGTTGAACCGTGTGAAATTAATCACTGACAGGTGGAGAGGACAATTTTCCACACAGTGCTGAGCTTCCTCCCCCTCTGACTGACAGCCAGTTAGAACAAGAGAGCCAAAGATAACAAGAGGTGCTTTGCTGCATTAACTTTCTGATCACCAACCCTGCACCTCCAGGAAAAAAAACACAACAGGTTTGCCAAAACCTGGATTGGGAGTGGATCTTAAATAGCCTTGCATTTCTTCTGTGCTTGCATTTCTTTTGGATGCCTTCCAAAGGGTTAGCACTGTTTGTCACAGCCCTGGCTGAACTGTTCCCTCTACCCCACACTGGTGAGACCCCACCTGGAGTACTGCATCCAGTTCTGGAGTACCTGTTACAGGAAGGTGCTGGAAGGTGTCCAGAGAAGGGCCACAAGGATGAGCAGAGCACTGGAGCACCTCTTCTATGGAGGACAGACTGAGTTGGGGCTGTTCAGTCTGCAGAAAGAGAAGGCTCTGAGGAAACCTAATTGTGGCCTTCCCAGAATCTGAAGGGGGCTCCAAGAAAGCTGGGGAGGGACTTTTGAGGGGTGTCAGGGAGTGATAGGACTTGGGGGGAGGATGGAACAAAACTAGAAATGGGGAGATTCAGATTGGATGCTAGGAAAGAAGTTGTTCCCCATGAGGGTGGCGAGAGACTGGCACAGGTTGCCCAGGGAGGTGGTGGAAGCCTCATGCCTGGAGGTGTTTGCAGCCAGGCTGGATGTGGCTGTGAGCAACCTGCTGTAGTGTGAGGTGTCCCTGCCCATGGCAGGGGAGTTGGAGCTGGCTGATCCTTGAGGTCCCTTCCAACCCTGACAATTCACTGTGCTTGACTGTTTGGTGCAGAAACCAAATTCATGGGGTTTCAGCTCTTCTTTATTCTGTGCAGGCTACTTGGTTTTCAGCCTCAAGGCTTAGTTTGTGGGAATTCCCTAGCTCAGGGAGGGTCTGCTCTGCAAGCATGGCTGCTGACTGCATGCAACAGTTTTAAAGGCTATGCCTTTACAAAGGGACAGCTACCGCAACACTCTGGCTGAATGTTTTGGGGTAAAAAAGGAAAACAAAGACAATTCTAAAGGCATTTAATTGGTAGCTCAGTAACATTGTAACTTAAGGATCTTGAGTTTTAGTTCAGTTTGTGTCTCAGTCTGTCTGTTTCAGTCTGTCTGGACAGCTGCTTCTCTTTCTGTGCTTGGCACTGACCTTGGACTAATGAGATAAGAAGCTAATTCTTTTCCTTCCCTTTGAACTATCAGAATTCCCCCTAACAATTACTTGTCTCTCTAATGGAATGAAGCTGGAGGTGGGGAGATTCAGGCTAGATGTGAGGAGGAGGTTCTTCACCATGAGAGTGGTGAAGCCCTGGAATGTGTTGTCCAGGGAGGTGGTCGAGGCCCCCATCCCTGGAGGTGTTTAAGCCCAGACTGGATGAGGCTCTGGCCAGGCTGATCTAGTGTGGGGTGTCCCTGCCCATGGCAGGGGGGTTGGAACTAGATGATCCGTGTGGTCCCTTCCAACCCTGAATGAAACTATGAAACTATGAAACCATTTTTAGGGGAAAAAGGAGGAAAGGGGAAGAAGGTGGTTTTGGGGGGAGACCCTCCTCTACCGAAGGGAGGGGCAGGTTTCCTGTGTTAGGTTCTTTGCTGTGTGTGTTTGTACGTCCTGTAAGTATGAGGAGAGCTGAGGGAGCTGGGATTATTTAGCCTGGAGAAGAGGAGGCTCAGGGGAGACCTCACTGCCCTCTACAACTACCTGAAGGGTGGTTGTAGCCAGGAAGGGGTTGACCTCTTCTCCCAGGCAAAAAGCACCAGAACAAGGGGACACAGTCTCAAGCTGCGCCAGGGGAGGTTTAGACTCGAGGTGAGGAGGAAGTTCTTCACCGAGCGAGTCATTCGGCATTGGAACGGGTTGCCCAGGGAGGTGGTTGAGTCATCTCCCTGGAGGTGTTCAAGAGGAGACTGGACGTGGCACTTGGTGCCATGGTCTAATCATGGGGTCTGTGTTGATAGGTTGGACTCGGTGATCCTCGAGGTCCTTTCCAACCTGAGTTACACTGTGTGATACTGTGATACTGGTCTATTGTGTATGCATCCAGCACACTTCATCCTGCTTGTAAAAATACAGCTCTTTTCCATTTTGCTTCACTGAGTTAGCTGTGGTTTGTGTGTGTGTGTGTGAGGAGAACTGAGCTTCTCTCACTGCCACACTGCCTTTCTTACCCAGATTTGCAAGCGCGGCTCTGTGTGTTCCGTGTCACTCCGACGGCGGTGTGTAAAACCACTGCTAACCCCTTCAGAAGCTGATAAGCTTGTTTCAGGGCTGTCAGCTAAGTCCCCATACCTTTATCTGGAGTTCTCACATGCTACAAACTTCACCGACTGCTTACCTCACACTCACAGAAATATTTCAACGTTTTTCTGCAGCTCAGTCAAACAAAAACTCCAAACCCCAACAAATCTCTCAGGATCCATGTGCCTCCTGGGGCAGGATTAAGCCCCTGCTTGGTACTGCACCAAATTACTCCTTCTGGTGGCCTGATTGCTTTAATCTCTGGTGAGAAGCAAGAAACCCCAAACACCAAAGTTCACAATGTCAGGATGTGATCTATCTTCCTTCCTTCCTTCCTTCCTTCCTTCCTTCCTTTCCTTCCTTCCCTTCCTTCCTTCCTTCCTTCCTTCCTTCCTTCCTTCCTTCCTTCCTTCCTTCCTTCCTTCCTTCCTTCCTTCTCCTTCCTTCCTTCCTTCCTTCCTTCCTTCCTTCCTTCCTTCCTTCCTTCCTTCCTTCCTTCCTTCCTTCCTTCCTTCCTTCCTTCCTTCCTTCCTTCCTTCCTTCCTTCCTTCCTTCCTCCCTCCCTCCCTTCCTTCCTTCCTTCCTCCTCCCTCCCTTCCTCTCTCCTTCCCTCCCTCCTCCCTCCCTCCCTCCCTCCCTCCCTCCCTTCCTCCCTCCCTCCCTTCCTTCCTTCCTCTTAGTTTCTTCCACCTGGCTACAACCTCCCTTCAGGGAGTTGGAGAGAGCAAGAAGGTCTCCCCTGAGCCTCCTCTTCTCCAGGCTAAGCAACCCCAGCTCCCTCAGCCTCTCCTCACAGGGCTTGTGTTCCAAACCCCTCACCAACTTTGTTGCCCTTCTCTGGACACCTTTCAGCAGCTCAACATCTTTCCTAAACTGAGGGGGCCCAGAACTGGACACAGTACTCGAGGTGTGGCCTAACCAGTGCTGAGCACAGGGCACAATGACTTCCCTGCTCCTGCTGGCTACACTATTCCTGATGCAGGGCCAGGATGGCCATTGGCCTTCTTGGCCACCTGGGCACACTGCAGGCTCATGTTCAGCCTACCATCAACCAGTACCCCCAGGTCCCTTTCTACCTGGCTGCTCTCCAGCCACTCTGTCCCCAGCCTGTAGCACTGCCTGGGGTTGTTGTGGCAAATGTATAGAACCTGGCACTTAGATGTGTTCAGTCTCCTGCCCTTGGACCCTGCCCATCTGTCCCAGCCTGTCAAGATCCCTCTGCAGAGCTCTCCTACCCTCCATCAGATCAACTCCTACTCCCAACTTGGTGTCATCTGCCAATTTACTGATGATGGACTCAATCCTCTCCTCCAGATCATCAATAAAGATATTAAACAGGATGGGGCCCAGCACTGCTCCCTGGGGCGCACCACTGGTGCCTGGCTGCCAGCTGGCTGTGGCACCATTCACCACCACTCTCTGGGCTCAGCCTCCAGCCAGTTCCTAACCCAGCTCAGAGTGCTGCTGTCCAAGCCAGGGGCTGCCAGCTTTGCCAGGACTTTGCTGTGGGGATGGCAGATTTGTTGCCAGCTATTTTCCTATTGATAAGGATTTATTCTTTCTTCTAACGCAGACATCCAGAATGAACACCATGTCCAGTCCTTAGTAGATACAACTTTTCATCTTTGCTTGGTGGTTCTTCCTTCTGCTCAGCACTGTGCCTTTTCTGATGCAAGTCAGTCCCTGCCTGCACTTTGAGCTGCTGCACCTTGAGCAGGGACAGACTCTAGACTGATTAATGCTGCACGCAGTCCATAGAGCATCCAGTTTCCACAGACACCAACGTGACTGCAGCAGTAATGGGATCTGATGGGTGTCTGTCCTGCCCTGAGAAGCATCCTAGCCCACACCAGCTGCTTTCATTGGGTGATTATTAGTATTTAATTTGGATCCAATGAAGGACTTCTCTCTATTCTGGCCTAACATGGTTAAACTTTAATGCTGCCCAACCACGCTCGCTGTGCTTCCTTCCATAAACTGCACAAAGTGCCTGTGCTCTCTTGCCAGCCACAGATTTATTGGGGTATGGATTACACATATTAAACACAGTCATCAGGCCACAAAAGGTTCCATCACAATCTGCCTACCAGCTAACATCATTAAGAGACAGACTTCATCTATCATGGTGACGGATCCGCTGATCTTTCCCACTCCATTGACTAATGAATTGACACACGCAATGTTCTGCAGCATCACTCTGCATCCCTTTGATTTACAGCACTAAAGCAGGGGGTTGGAAGCACTCAGAGCCTGATGAATTCTAGGCAACACCAGCACCTGGCACCCAGGAGGCTGTGCTCTGAGGAGAGCCGTGCTTGCATCCCAGAACTGCAGCTAATAAACGTGGTGGGGTTCGCTCTGGCTGCATCTTCACCTCTGCAGTGGCATCAGGCTGCTCGCCTTCCTGAGCTGAATCCCCAGCTGCTATAAATCAGGTCAGATCGATTTACATCACTTGTGCTCTGAGCAGTGTGTCTGAGCCCTTTGGTTTGTCTGCTTTAAAGGTACATCTGGGAGCCACCACTGTGTGCTTGCTGCTGAGGTTGGTCAGTGCCAGGGGAAAGGGCTCAAGAGGAGAAGGGTGGATTTCTGCCCTGCCAGTCTGCAGCTGGTAGTCACAGACTCACAGAATTTCAGGGGCTGGAAGGGACCTCAAAAGATCATCTAGTCCAAACCCCCTGCCAGAGCAAGATCACCCACACCAGATTAACAGTATAATGATTAATGAACCTTATCACAGTTAGAATCACAGCAGGGCAGAGGCTGAAAGGGGCCTCTGAAGATCATTGAGTCCAATCCTCTTGCCAAAGCAGGGTCACCCAGGGCAGGTCACACAAGAATGCATCCATTTTGAAAGTCTCCAGAGAAGGAGACCCCACATCCTCCCCAGGCAGCCTGCTCCAGGGCTCCAGCACCCTTACAGCAAAGAAGTTTTTCCTCATGTTGAGGTGAAAGTTCCTGTATTCCAGTTTGTGCCCATTGCTCTTTGTCCTATCACAGGACCCCACTGCAAAGAGCCTGGCTCCTGTGCCCCATTGCTCTTTGTCCTATCACAGGACCCCACTGCAAAGAGCCTGGCTCCTGTGCCCATTGCTCTTGGTCCTATCACAGGACCCCACTGCAAAGAGCCTGGCTCTTTCTTCTTGACACCCACCCTGCAGGTATTCATAAATATTCATAAGATCCCCTCTCAGTCTCCTCCCAGGTCTCTCAGCCTTTCCTTATCACACAGATATTCCAGTCTCTTCATCAACCTCATAGCCTCCATTGGATTGTCTCTAGGATCTCCCTGTCCCTCTTGAACTGGGAAGCCCAGACCTGGCCACAATTCTCCAGATGTGGTCTCACCAGGGCAGAGTGTCCAGTTCTGGGCCCCTCAATTTAAGGACATTGAGACACTTGAATGTGTCCAGAGAAGGGTAACAAAGCTGGGGAGGGGTCTGGAGCACAGCCCTGTGAGGAGAGGCTGAGGGAGCTGGGGTTGCTTAGCCTGCAGAAGAGGAGGCTCAGGGGAGACCTTCTTGCTGTCTACAACTACCTGAAGAGAGGTTGTAGCCAGGTGGGGGTTGGTCTCTTCTCCCAGGCAAGCAGCACTAGAACAAGAGGACAGAGTCTCAAGCTGTGCCAGGGGAAGTTTAGGCTGGAGGTGAGGAGAAAGTTCTTCATGGAGAGAGTTGTTAGCCAGTGGAATGTGCTGCCCAGGGAGGTGGTGGAGTCACCGTCCCTGGAGGTGTTCAAGAGGGGATTTGATGTGGCACTTGGTGCCATGGTTTAGTAGTCATGAGGTGCTGGGTGACAGGTTGGACTTGGTGATGTCTGAGGTCTTTTCCAACCTTATTGATTCTTTGATTCTATGATAGTGGGAAGAAGTGTTTCAAAAAATAAGGTAGATTATAGATCCAGCTTCTAAGGAGTGCTTCTGAGGTGCCAGAATCATACAATGGCTGAGGTTGGAAGGGACCTCAGTGATCATCTACCCCAACCTCCCTCCCATGGCCTCTCAACGAGACTTGGCTTGAACTCTCCTGAGTTTTCTGTAGTGTGCCCTACAAACACCAACCCACTTGCTTCAGCAGAGCAGTATCCTCCAGGCACTGCCCAGCACAGCAGGGCCAGCTCTTCCCTGTGTGTTTAAGGGTCTATAAACCTTACACAGCAATCTTTGTGTCTCAGCAACATCAAGCACCTGCTGTTACAGTGACTCCTGTGCTGGGCTCCTTCCCTCTCATTAGCTGCAATTTAGAGATGGGAGCAGAATAAACTGCAGGCAAAGTTTGATCTGAGATGACAAGGCTAATGTTGGGGAAAAATGCCCCTCCACTTCTCCTGTTGTCAGGTTGAATCTGAAGCAAGCACAGTGTGCAGATAGTAAACATAATATCCTCCTAATTGTATTAAATTACCTCTCAGGAGCTGCTCTGCCCTCTTGTCAAAGGCCAGGGACTGGCTTTTAATGATGAATGTGCACCTCAGTGGGACACTCGATATTATCACTTAGCTCACCAGTGTAGCCCAGATCACTTGCATAGGTGTAATTAGATGCTGAAAAATAATTACCTTGGCCTTACCATTAAAAATTTCTTGCTTGTATCCCCTTGTGATCTATGAACAAATTACTTTATTAGGAAACCATTAGGGCTCAATTTGTCTCTGTGTACTACAGACATCAATATTCATTTCTCAGAATGGAACTACACATTCTTGCCACAAATTCATACAACCCCACGGCCAGGCAGCAATTTGGAGTCATTACCAACCTCAACAAAAAGACCTCTTTCTTTTTAGCTAGGAAGATGTTTTCCTTACTCACCAGCTTCCAGCAGAAAACTGAGTAATGTGAGCTTTAGTGCTGGGCTGTCAGCTCAGACAGCCTTTGTGCTCTCATGTCCCACTGCAGAGGCAGAGATCGCAGAGTATCATAGTATCATAGTATCATAGTATCATAGTATCATAGTGTCAGTCAGGGTTGGAAGGGACCAAAAGGATCATCTAGTTCCAACCCCCCTGCCATGGGCAGGGACACCCCACACTAGATCAGCCTGGCCACAGCCTCATCCAGCCTGGCCTTAAACACCTCCAGGGACAGGGCCTCAACCACCTCCCTGGACAACCCATTCCAGGGTTTCACCACTCTGATGGTGAAGAACTTCCTCCTCACATCTAGCCTGAATCTCCCCACCTCCAGCTTCATTCCATTCCCCATAGTCCTATCACTACCTGAGATCCTGAGAAGTCCTTCCCCAGCCTTCTTGTAGCCCCCCTCACAGAACCAAGCAGGTTGGGAGAGACCTCCAAGATCATTAAGTCCAACAGATCACCTAACCCTAAGTAATCAACTAGACCATTGGGTTGGCAGCAGCAAAATAGCTCCTCAGGTGAATTCTACTATTGCCCATTGGAATGTGCTGCCCAGGGAGGGGGTGGAGTCACCATCACTGGAGGTATTTAGGAGGAGACTTGATGGGGTGCTTGGTTGCATGGTTTAGTTGATTAGGTGATGTTGGATGATAGGTTGGACACGATGATCTTGAAGGTCTCTTCCAACCTGGTCTGGTCTATTCTATTCTATTCTATTCTATTCTATTCTATTCTATTCTATTCTATTCTATTCTATTCTATTCTATTCTATTCTATTCTATTCTATTCTATTCTATTCTATTCTATTCCTATTCTCTATTATATTCTAGAAACATAGAATTCATGGAACCATAGAATCAATAAGGTTGGAAAAGACCTCAGAGATCATCAAGTCCAACCTGTCACCCAACACCTCCTGACTAACTAAACCATGGCTTCAAGTAGAATGGAATGGAATGGAATGGAATGGAATGGAATGGAATGGAATAGAATAGAATAGAATAGAATAGAATAGAATAGAATAGAATAGAATAGAATAGAATAGAATAGAATAGAATAGAATAGAATAAACCAGCTTGGAAAAGACCTTGGAGATCATGGGTGCCATGTCCAATCCTTTTTTGAACACCTCCAGGGACCCCACCACCTCTCTGGGGGAGGTTATGTTACTATTGTCAGGGCTCTTGGAGCATCCCACTCAGGGTGCTGGTGCCACCTCTCAGCCTGTGCAGGGCAATAAGGAGGCAGCCCCAGATGCCCGAGGGGCAGACCCCCAGCCACAGCCACAGCCAACCCATCTCAAGGGAGCTACTGCCCCTTGCTGTGATGTGACACCGAGCTCAGGGCACCTTGCAACTCTCCTGTGGTACTTCTTTCTCTGCAGGTTCTCTGAGCACTGAGAAGAGAAGCAGGCAACTTCAATGCCCTTGGTGAGGGGACATGGTATAGTTTTGAGTCATATCTAGCAGCTAGCTGATTTATTGACCATTAGTATTTACAGAGCAGATGTGAGGAGGAAAGGAGATCATCAGTCAGACTCCAGTTCACCTCCTGTTACAAATTACCTTCCCATAGCTCAGCCTTTAGCTTTCACAGAACTTCTCACTGACATCTGTCATTGCAGGACAACACAACACAAGCTCCAGCTAATTTAGGCTGGAGATAAGGAGGAAGTTCCTTATGGTGAGAGTGGTGAAACACTGCAACAGGCTGTCCAGGGCTGTGGTTGAGGCCCTGCCCTTGGAAACTTTCAAGGTCAGCCTTGAGTTGGCCCTGGGCATCCTGATCTAGTTGGAGGTGTCCCTGCTGACTGCAGGGGGGTGGACAACATGACCTTTGAGGGTCCCTTCCACCCCAATGCAACCTGTGAAGCTGTCATTCTCTACAGTGGTGTTTGGTTAGTCACTTGCTGTTGCAATGGGCCAATATGTAGCAGCTGATAGCTCCTGACTTCTCTGAACATCATACATGCTCATATGAGTACTCCTCCTGGTGGGGCTTCTAAGGTTCATTTTTGGTATTTGCAAGCAATCCTCCCTTTTAGAACCATAGAGTTGTCAGGGTTGGAAGGGATCTCAAGGCTCAGCCAGTTCCAACCCCCCTGCCATGGGCAGGGACACCTCACACCACAGCAGGTTTCTCACAGCCACATCCAGCCTGGCTGCAAACACCTCCAGGCAGGAGGCTTCCAGCACCTCCCTGGGCAACCTGTGCCAGGCTCTCACCACCCTCATGGGGAACAACTTCTTCCTCACATCCAATCTGAATCTACCCATTTCTAGTTTTGTTCCATTCTCCTCAGTCCTATCACTCCCTGACACCCTCAAAAGTCCCTCCCCAGCTTTCTGAATCTACCCATTTCTATTTATTTAATGTTTTGTACAATGTGAGAGGGTTTCTGGATTTGATACACCACAAGCATTTAAAGATTAAAGATCCAATCAGATGATTGTCCAACAATGGCCACAGAATTCATAATTACCTTAGTGGGTGTTTCAAAAATACTGCTTAGGACCTGATAAGGACTGAGAACATTATCAGCTCAGCATCAACAGGTACATATAATCATCTGTTTCCAATGATAAAAGTTGTCAGCTTAGAATCAAACCTTCACATTTTCACTGCTCTTGTGGTCACTGCAGAGGAGTTGACTCTGCCATGGCTCTGGTTCTCAAGCTACCAGAGTCCCAGCTTCTCCATGAATGACCACTTTCAGCTCCTCTGACAGTGGCCAGGTGTCACAGAGTGACAGCAATGAGTGTCAGAGAATCATGGAAGTATTTAGAATAGAATAGAATAGAATAGAATAGAATAGAATAGAATAGAATAGAATAGAATAGAATAGACCAGGTTGGAAGAGACCTTTGAGATCATCATGTCCAACCTATCCAACACCACCTAATCAACTAAACCATGGCACCAAGCACCATATCAAGTCTCCTCCTGAACACCTCCAGTGATGATGACTCCACCACCTCCCCAGGCAGCACATTCCAACGGACAATCACTCTCTCTCTCTCTGTAGAATTTATTCCTAACCTCCAGCCTAAACCTCCCCTGGCACAGTTTGAGACTGTGTCCTCTTGTTCTGGTGCTGCTTGCCTGGCAGAAGAGACCAACCCCCAGCTGGCTACAACCTCCCTTCAGGTAGTTGTAGAGAGCCAGAAGGTCTCCCCTGAGCCTCAATCATCAAGTCCAATTGTTAACCTAACACTGTCAAGTTCACTACACCATGGCCCTCAGCATCACATCTATGTGTCCTTTAAATACTCCCCAGGATAATGATGCCACCCCTTCCCTGGGCAGCCTGTTCCAGGGTTTGATAACCCTTTCAGTGAAGATTTTTCCCCCCTTTTGTCTTACTGCTATTTGCTGAGAGAAAGAGACCAGCCCCAACCTGGCTCCAACCTCCTCTCAGGGAGTTGTAGAGAGCAATGAGGTCTCAGTCTCCTTTTCTCTAGACTAAACAACCCCAGCTCCCTCAGCCACTCCTCATATGTCTTGCTCTACAGACTCTTCATCACCTTCATTGCTTTTCTTTGGTCACACTTGAGCACCTCAATATCCTTCTTGTAGTGAGGAGTCCAAAACTGTCAAGGCTGTTCCAGCCACCGAGAAAATGCGGCAGAAGTCGTGGCACTCAGCGGGAGCAAATGAAATGCCAGGCTCTACAAAGCTCTTGCAAGTACTTTATCTATGGCACTGAAGTTGTTAGAGCAGTGAGTAGACAATAAGCATTTCAGGCCAGTTCCTCACACAAAAGGAACAAAGTGCTCGAGTCATCAGGATGAGTAGTGTAAATCAACTGAATAGGCAGCTGGAAAATGACAGCTACCTACAGTACGAGACTTAAAACTGGGAGATAAAATATAGGGGGATTTTTATCTTTGGGGTTTATAAGGGCTGTGTTTGATGGACCATAAGGGCTTGCTAGACTTAATGGGCCAAATTCCTCCCTGGGGTAACTGTTAAGTTTGATTGTCTCCCATCAGGCTGGTTGGAACCCAGAGAATTATGAATGCTGCAGCAGTAGTTTGAGGTGCTCCACGTTTAAGAGCTGCCATGCTTCAGAAGGTACATTAATTCCAAGGCCAGGGAGCTCGTATTCAAAGCTGCAGAAAGCAGCAGAGAGGAGCAGTGTGGTACAGAAACAAGCAGAGAACCTGTGCTCTCAGCCAGCACTAACTAAGCAGGGATGAAAGAGCTCAACACTTTGCATCCTGCAAGCTGCATCTGCCAATTATCCCAATTCTTTTATCTTTACCTTGGCCTGTCTGACACAACCCCTCCAAGTCAAACCCCACCAGCATGTCTGGAGCAGCTCTCAGAAAGGGGCTCTGCTTTGCTGCTGGGCAAGTGTCTTTAAACATCATTCTGCCTCTCTTTGAATTGCAGAGATTTCTCTTGTTTCCTGATCACCTCCAGCTCTGAGTTCAGCCTGCCAGACTGACAGCTGCTCTTGGAGCTGGCTCTTTCTCAACAGTGGCACTCAGTGACCCAAGCTGGGAAGAAATTGGTCTCCCTTTCAAGTCCAGAAAGTAATTTTTCAAACCAAGGTGCCCTAAAAATCTTCTTGTGATGGTGAGGACATTCCTGTACAGTGCTTTAAGGACCTCCTAAGACTTGGCTTTCCTGGCCTTGCAATGCAGGTTGGGAAACATGGCTCTGAAAGGTTTACTGCCTAATATCTACCTTTTCTTTGACTGACTGACAGCAAGCAACCAAGAATACACAGTAAAAAAACCAACCCTCAAAACATTGAGATTGAACACATCCAAGTGCTGGGTTCTGCACATTGGCCACAACAACCCCAGGCAGTGCTACAGGCTGGGGGCAGAGTGGCTGGAGAGCAGCCAGACAGAAAGGGACCTGGGGGTGCTGGTTGATGGTAGGCTGAACATGAGCCTGCAGTGTGCCCAGGCAGCCAAGAGGGCCAATGGCATCCTGGCCTGCATCAGGAACAGTGTGGCCAGCAGGAGCAGGGAGGTCATTCTGCCCCTGTACACTGCACTGGATAGGCCACACCTTGAGTCCTGTGTCCAGTTCTGGGCTCCTCAGTTTAGGAAGGAGGTTGACTTGCTGGAAGGTGTCCAGAGAAGGGCAACAAAGTTGGTGAGGGGTTTGGAACACAGCCTTGTGAGGAGAGGCTGAGGGAGCTGGGGCTGCTTAGCCTGGAGAGGAGGAGACTCAGGGGTGACCTTATTGCTTTCTACAACTACCTGAAGGGAGGTTGTAGGCAGGCAGAGGTTGGTCTCTTCTCCCAGGCAAGCAGCATCAGAACAAGAGGACACAGTCTCAGGCTGCACCAGGGGAGGTTTAGGCTGGATGTTAGGAAGAAGTTCTATACAGAGAGAGTGATTGCCCAGTGGAATGGGCTGCCTGGGGAGGTGGGGAGTCACCATCATTGGAGGTGTTTTGGAGGAGACTTGATGGGGTGCTTGGTGCCATGGGTTAGTTGATTAGGTGGTGTTGGATTGGTTGATGGGTTGGACACAATGATCTTGAAGGTCTCTTCCAGCCTGGTTTATTCTATTATTGTATTATTATTCTATTATTCTATTAAATGAAACATCCTGTGTTCCAGATGACCACTGCCAACTATCATTGAGATCCTCATCACAGTCTGAGTTTGGTCTAGAATCACAAGATCATTTCAGTTGGAAAAGATCTCTAAGATCAGGGCTAACTGTCAACCCAACACCACCATGGCCACTAAATCATGGCCCCAAGTGGCATAGCCACACATTTCCTGAGCACCTCCAGGGGTGGGAACTCCACCACCTCCCTGGGCAGCCTGTTCCAATCCCTGACCAATATTGCAGCAAAGAAATTTTTCCTAATCTCCAACTTAAACCTCCCTTGGTGTGACTCGAGGCCATTTCTTCTCATTCTATCACCTGATATTAAAGAGAATAGATCAACCCCCACCTGGCTCCAGCCTCCTTTCAGGGAGCTATAAGAGAGCAATGAGGTCTGCCCTCAGTCTCCCTTTTCTCCAGACTAAACAACCCCAGTTCCCTCAGCTGCTCCTCTCCAGCTCTGTTCTCCAGACCCTTCACAGGACATAGAATCACAGAATCACAGAATCAACCAGATTGGAAGAGACCTCAAGGATCATCAAGTCCAACCTGTCACCCAACACCTCATGACTACTAAACTACATCACCAAGTGCCACGTCCAAGCCCCTCTTGAATATCTCCAGGGATGGTGACTCCACCACCTCCCTGGGCAGCACATTCCAATGACTAATGACTCTCTCTGGGAAGAACTTTCTCCTCACCTCCAGCCTAAACCTCCCCTGGCACAGCTTGAGACTGTGTCCTCTTGTTCTGGTGCTGGCTGCCTGGGAGAAGAGACCAACCTCTGCCTGCCTACAGCCTCCCTTCGGGTAGTTGTAGACAGCAATGAGGTCTCCCCTGAGCCTCCTCTTCTCCAGGCTAAGCAACCCCAGCTCCCTCAGCCTCTCCTCACAGGGCTGTGCTCCAGACCCCTCCCCAGCTTTGTTGCCTTTCCCTGGACACCTTCAAGTCTCTCAATGTCCTTCTTAAATTGAGGATCCCAGAACTGGACACAGGACTCAAGGTGTGGCCTGACATGCTCCAACCCCTCAATATCCTCCTTGGAGTGAAGAGCCCAAAGCTGAACACAGTCCAGGAGGCGTAGCCTCACCAGTGCCCAGTACAGGAGGACAATCCCTGCCCTGCACAGGAGGACAATCCCTGCCCTGCTCCTGCTGGCCAGGCTATTGCTGATCCAGGCCAGGATGTTGGCTTTTTTGTCCACCTCTTTACCAATCCCGCTGAGAGGGTAGAGGCTCACTTGGTAGTGCATAAGACCCTTAATGGGAAGGTTGTGAGTTCAAGCTTGCAGTGGGCAGTAGTGTCCTCCCTACTCTAGTCATGAGGTCTGTGGTGACAGGTTGGACTCGATGATCTTTGAAGTCACTTCCAACCTTGGTGATAGTGAATACTGAATACTGACAGAAAGCGATTCTGCTTGTGGAGCACAAGATTCTGTGAGTAAAGGTTAACATGCAATGCTTTGGGGTTTGCTTAGGTGCACACCTCCCTCTGATCTCACCTGTCTTTTAGACCTTTTCTGTTTCAGCTTCTGTGCCCTCTTAGCCTAGCAGTCTGATCCTGGCAGTGAGAACAAGCAGACACCAAGAGAAGGAAAAATCATTTGTCCCCCCAACACCCAGCTGAGCACTGCTGATGGGCAAATGATCCCTTTACTGTCTTCTGAACCTGGCTCTGACAAGAGCTGTTTGTCAGCTGACAGTACAAGGGTGTTGGAGAAGACAGTGAAGAATCAACACCTATCTGTCTTCCATGTCATCCATCTCAGGCTGTTGTGGGCTTCTTTTATCTTTTTCCTGAGGTTGCTCAGTCATTCTTGGCCTGTGGTTATCCATTTTGAGGTAGAAGGACCACTCAGGTGTTTTTTCATGTTCCCAACCTGTTCCCAAGACCATGCTGAGAGCTCATTATTTTACACATCACACTGGAAGAGCTCCTCACCTCCCCCAGGTGCTTTGCTCCCTGTTTATCTAAACTGATTTTGTGCTCTCTCTATATAAGCAATGCTACAGGTCAGCAAAAACAGATTTTCCCCCTCCTCCCTCCCTGTACTCAGCACTAATGAGGCTACACCTTGAGTTCTGGGTTCAGTTTTGGGGCACTCACTGCAGGAAGAACATTGAGGTGCTGGAGCAGGTCCAGGACCCTGGGGAAGGGTCTGGAGAACAGGGCTGGGGAGGAGCAGCTGAGGCAGCTGGGGTTGTGTAGCCTGGAGAAGAGGAGGCTGAGGGGAGACCTCATTGCTCTCTACAGCTGCCTGAAAGGAGTTGGAGGGGTTGGTCTCTTCTCCCTAGGAACAAGCAACAGGACAGAAGGAAATGGTCTCAAGTTGCACAAGGGGAGGTTTAAGTGGGATATGAGAAGAAAATCCTTGGCTGAAAGGGTTCTCAAAGCCTGGCACAGGCTGCCCAGGAAGGTGGTTGAATGCCCATCCCTGGAGGTGTTCCAAAGAGGCAGAGATGTGGTGCTGAGGGTCATGGTTTAGCCCCAGCCTTGGTAGAGTTAGAGAAGGGTTGGACTGGATGATCTTAAAGGGCTTTCCCACCAAACTGATTCTGTGGTTTTAAAGAGACCCAGCTTTAGATGGAGCCTGTCAGTGTTGGTAATCCCCCAGTCAGGTTTGGTGCATTTTTGGGGTGTGACTGTGGGAGGATACTTGGGATTGGCTTGAGCACAGGGGTGGCAAAGCACTTAGCAGTCAGAGCCTGTCTTCCAGCTGAGTTTCTCCTAAGCTACAGTCTAGATTGTGCACTCAAAGAAATAGTGACAATGCAGAAATAAAGTGCAGTAATTGCAAATCATAAATTGTACTTTGAAAGCACATGCCCAATGAAAAATAAAATGCTAATCTGCACACTTCCCCCATCTCTTCTCTCCTTATTACCCTGAACAGCTTCTTAGCATCAGCAAACTTCACACTTCAGCGCTCACTGTGTTTTCAAAGAGATTTGCACATCCATTGGATGTGAGAATCTACTCCCAAATTCCTCTCAAGCTAACACACAGCTCCTCCTGCAAAGCAGACCCTTTGGAGGGGTGAGTCAGCTTTATCTCCTAACCCTCTTGCAATTAAAATCCTTTGGGCCATGAGTCATATTTCTAAGTGGCAGATTCAGCTGGCAGCCTGACAGCTTCATGTTACCTCTGCTGGGTTGGTCTTTCTGCTCTCTGGTGGCATTCCAATCCACATCACTAATGACAAATTGTCTGAGCACCTGAAGCAGAGGCTGGGAGTGCACAAGGAGCTGGGAGGGGACACAGCCAGGACAGCTGAGCCAAAATGGCCAAAGTGCAAGCACAAGCCCTATGAGGAGAGGCTGAGGGAGCTGGGGTTACTTAGCCTGGGGAAGAGTAGGAGACCTCATTGCTCTCTACAACTCCCTGAAGGGAGATTGTTGCCAGGAAGGGGTTGGTCTCTTCTCCCAGGCACCCAGCACCAGAACAAGAGGACACAGTCTCAAGCTATGCCAGGGGAGGTTTAGGCTGGGTGTTAGGAAGAAGTTCTTCATAGCAAGAGAGATTGGGCATTGGGATGTGCTACCCAGGGAGGTGGTGGAGTCACCATCCCTGGAGGTGTTCAAGAGGGGATTGGATGTGGCACTTGGCGCCATGGTTTAGTAATCATGAGGTGTTGGGTGACAGGTTGGACTTGCTGATCTCTGAGGTCTTTTCCAACCTTATTGATTCTATGATTCCATGAAAGTGATTTTTCCCTGCTGTATGACCTCATGCCCAGTATGTAACCTGGGGAGAGTTGGCTGGGGAGCACCACGGCCTAGGGGTTGGCTGAGCATCAGTCAGGGAGTGGTGAATAATTAATAATAATAATAATTATTATTATTATTATAATTCCTTCAGTTTTCTGTTCTGTGAATCTGTCTTTATCTCCTCTTGCAAGATCTACTATTTCCTTCCCCCTCAGTTCTCTTCTCCTTCCAACTGAGGGAGGAGCAGCGAGTGAGCAGCCGTGCGGTGCTTAGCTGCCGGCTGGGGTTGAACCACGCCAGATGCATGACCAAAGAGAAAGGCAATAACTGTCCTCTGAGGCCACTGTGGGTAGGATAAGATGTAATAAGCTTAACTTGCAGCAATTTAATTGCAGGCATTTAATTGAAGAGATTTAGTTTAGCCATTAGAAAATACATTCTAATTAAGGAAGGAAGGGTCTAAAGGAACAGGAGGACCACAACAGATTGTGGGTTGCAGAACCTCTTGGAGTATCTTAAGAGAAGGCCAGATGAACATCTGTCTGCAGCACTTTAGTCTTTGAAATGAAGAGCTGGAGATGAAAACATTCTGAGATCCCTTCTGGAATGTGTTCAATGTTTTATGAGCCTGGCTACAAAATATACTGGAGCTGAAAAGACACTGGAAAAGCAAATGAACACCCTCCCCTCCCCAGCCCCAACCTGCCACAAAGTAATTCCCTCCCCCCCCAAACCCTGCACATTTTACAGCCTTGCTGTGCTGAGTCTTTCCTCTGTGTTTGATTTGGTTTTTACAGATTGCTGTGATCAAATGCTGTTAACCATGAGTGCTGAGAAAACACTTTAAAGCTGCTGTGCACAAACACACCTTGAAAGCGAAGAGGAACATCCACCAGCAGTGCTATTTACACTAGAAGACAGAACTCTGTGGCAAACCCAGCCCCTCACAGAACAAAAGCCCTGGGGGTGAGAGAGCTAGTGCTGATCACAAGGGGTGAAGGAGCTTCATGAAGAGCTTCTGGAACCAACCATGGAAGGGAGCTTCAGTCTTCTGATGGACTGTTTGCACACAGAAACAAGCAGTGGATAGATCAAGGGCTTGGTGAGTGACATTTGGTCACTTTTCTTCTTGGTTTGTCAGCTATCTCTCAGTGTTAGTGTCCACCTGAACTCCAGAAAACATGCTAATTGGAGAAAGGGCTTTGAAAGGCTGAGACTGAGTTTTACCAGGGCTAAATAAGCAAGGAAAGAGGGCAATGAGGGGATCTGAGTCCCAACTCCAAGCAAGTCTGTGGGATGGAGGGCAATGAGGAGAACTGAGTCCTGATTCCAAGCAAGTCTGTGGGATGGAGGGCAATGAGATCTGAGTCCTGATTCCAAGCAAGTCTGTGGGATGGAGGGCAGTGAGATCTGAGTCCTGATTCCAAGCAAGTCTGTGGGATGGAGGGCAGTGAGATCTGAGTCCTGATTCCAAGCAAGGCTGTGGGATGGAGGGCAATGAGGAGATCTGTCTCAGAGTTCTGGCTCCAAACGTGTGTGAGAAGGTCAGTGAGGAAACAGGTTGCCCAAGGAGGTGGTTGAAGTCCCTTCCCTGGAGATATTCCAGGTGAGGTTCAACAAGTCCCTGGGCAGCCTGATCTGGTTGGTGATGTTCCTGCTGACTGCAGGGGAATCAGACTGGATGACCTCTGGAGGTCTCTTCAAGCCTGGACCATTCTGTGACTCTATGAGATCTCACTCACAGTCCTGACTCTTCTTTCCTCTGCTCCTCTGTAGAGAAAGCTGACAGCAGTGACTTCAGTAACCATGCACCAAAGGACAACCTGGGAAACTCAACATGAAAAACTGCAGAGCAGGCTGTGGTGGAGGTGATGGGGTTTGTATCTGTTTAAAAACCCCCTCAAGGGCATCCTGGCCTGCATCAGGAATAGTGTGGCCAGCAGGAACAGGGAAGTCCTTGTGCCCTGTGCTCAGCACTGCTGAGGCCACACCTTGAGTCCTGTGTCCAGTTCTGGGCTCCTCAGTTTAGGAAAGATGTTGAGATGCTGGAAGGTGTCCAGAGAAGGGCAAGGAGGCTGGGGAGGGGTCTGGAGCACAGCCCTGTGAGGAGAGGCTGAGGGAGCTGGGGTTGCTTAGCCTGGAGAAGAGGAGGCTCAGAGGAGACCTTCTTGCTCTCTACAACTACCTGAAGGGAGGTTGTAGCCAGGTGGGGGTTGGTCTCTTCTCCCAGGTAAGCAGCACCAGAACAAGAGGACACAGTCTCAAGCTGTGCCAGGGGAGGTTTAGGCTGGAGGTGAGGAAGAAGTTCTTCCCAGCAAGAGAGATTGGCCATTGGGATGTGCTGCCCAGGGAGGTGCTGGAGTCACCATCACTGGAGGTGTTTAGGAAGAGCCTGGATGAGGCACTTGGTGCCATGGTTTAGTTGATGAGATGGTATTGGGTGATAGGTTGGACTTGATGATCTCAAAGGTCTTTTCCAACCTGGTTAATTCTATTCTATTCTAAAACCTCAAAAGCACAACCAGGCACCCTGCCTCCAGAAGGCAGCAATCACGCCGTGGCTGCTGCCTGCAGCTTGGTGGGGTGGGTGGCTCTTCTCCCACTCTCCCCCATCTGCTCCCCCATCTGGCAGACAGCTTCTCTTTCCTGCCCTTGGCCCAGATCTGATTGACAGGCATTTGGCAGCAGACATGGAAATGCAAGTGGCTGCTGAAAATTCCCTGCTTTGCATTTTATCCTTGCCTGTGACAAGAGGGAGAGGAGACCACGCATTCATGAGCACACATTGTTGCTTGGAGAGGAGAAGGACTCTGCTGGCAACTGCTGTGCCTCTGAGCAGGTGCTGATCACTCTCCTACTGACAGAGCTTTGTACTTCAGCTGCTATTCCAGAGAGCCCTTCATGAACCAGAACTAATTTGCAGTTGGGACAATGCTTACAGAATGCTTCCACATGTTGAACTCACTTTGCATTTCACCACACCAAGGGGTTTAGATTTAACTGGGACTTAGTCTAACACAAAGTGGGAAAGAATTGAGAAGCAGCTTGGTAACTGGCAATGAGCTCAGTGCTTGGAAAGTCTGACAGGAAAGTCACTCTCTTTAGTAACTTAGAACAGCCAAAGGAATAGTGTAGCATGCAAAAGGCCACCATCCCCTGACCTCATCCAGATCATAGAGTCATAGAATTGTTTTGGTTGGAAAAGACCTCTAAGGTCCAACCAGCAGCCCAACACCACCATGGCCACTAAACTGTGTCCCAGAGTGCCATGGCCACACATTTCTTGAACACCTCAAAGGATGGGGACTCTGCCGCCTCCCCAGGCAGCCTGTTCCAATCCCTGACCACTCTTGCAGCAAAGAAACTTCCTAATCTCCAACCTAACCCTTCCCTGGCACAATTTGAGGCCATTTCCTCTCCTCCTGATACCAGGGAGAAGTGACCAGCTCCCTCCTCACTGCAACCTCCTTTCAGGGAGTTACAGAGAGCAATGAGGTCTCTCCTCAGCCTTCTCTTCTCCAGACTACATAACCCCAGATTTTTACATGCACAGCAGGTCACAAATCTACAGAGAGATCACAGTCAGCACAGTCTCTGACTTCTTATTCTGCTTATTTCACTTATTAAGATCACAGCTTAGTGACTAAACTCATTACTGTACTGTGCAAGCAAGACAGCTTGTGATGTGTCAAAGCAGCCAGCACCTCCCTCCATGTAAAAAGGAGATTGGTTCTGCAACACTGACCAAGACAACTGATGAGCCACTCTTCTGCAACACTGACACTCTGCAGAAGCTAGCACTCCTCCATGTCATGATCATCTGCTAAACAGGAGATAAAAGGCAGACACACAGCCCCCAGTAAAAGCAGTCATTCTTCACTCTCTCCACAGATGATGTAAAAAGGAACAATAAATAGGGTGAATGCTTGGTGGCATTTATATCACTCATGGTTCTGCAGCATGGCACTGGTGAGTAGTGAGTCTTTTCAGCTCATGGGTTTGTAGGCTGGTTTAGGTTGAGAAGGACCTTAAAGATCATCCAGTTCCAAGCCCCCTGCCATGGGCAGGGACACCTCCCACCAGCCCAAGTTGCCCAAAGCCTCATCCAGCCTGGCTTTGAACATCTCCAGGGAGGAGGCAGCCACAGACTCCCTGGGCAACCTGTGCCAGTGTCTCCCCACCCTCCCTGGAAAGAATTTCTTCCTAATCTCCTGTCTAAATATTCCCTCCTCAAGCTCCAAAATCATTTCCCCCTTTTCTATCACTCCAAGCCCTTGTAAAGAAGTCCCTCCCCAGCTCTTCTGTATACCCTTCAGGGACTGGAAGACTGCTCTAAAGTCTCCCCAGAGCCTTCTCTTTTCCAGGCTGAACAGCTCCAGCTCTCCCAGCCTGTCCTCATAAGGAAGGAGTTCCAGACTTCTAGTACCTGAAGGGTCCTACAAGAAGGCTGGAAAGGGACTGTTTCCAAAGGCCTGTAGGGACAGGATGAGGGGCAGTGGTTTGAAATTAGAGAAAAATGGATATAGGTCAGACATTAGGAGAAAGTTTTTCACCATGAGAGTAGTGGAACATTGGAAAAGGTTGCTCAGGGAAATAGTTGGGGCCCCATCCTTGGATATATTCAGGGTCAGGCTTGAAAGGATTCTAGGTAGCCTGATCTAGTGGAGGATGTCCCTGCTCACTGTAGGGGCTTGGATGAGTTGACCCTTGGAGGTCTCTTCTGACCCAAACCATTCTATGATTCTAGGATAAGGCTCAGTGCTTGTTTGAGTCTTCTGACTACACAAAGCACTGCTGCTGCCTGGAGAGCTGCCATTAAAATACCTCCTTTGGATGTGACTAGTCTGGTTTTGGTTCCCTGTGCTGCTACCTGAAGTAGCAATGGGTGCCATGGAGGGCACAACAAAAGCCCAGGTGGCCAAGAAGGCCAATGGCATCCTGGCCTGCATCAGGAACAGTGTGGCCAGCAGGAGCAGGGAGGTCATTGTGCCCTGTGCTCAGCACTGGTTAGGCCACACCTGGAGTCCTGTGTCCAGTTCTGGGATCCTCAAGAAGGACATTGAGAGACTTGAAGGTGTCCAGAGAAGGGCAAGAAAGCTGGGGAGGGGTCTGGAGCACAGCCCTGTGAGGAGAGGCTGAGGGAGCTGGGGTTGCTTAGCCTGGAGAAGAGGAGGCTCAGGGGAGACCTTCTTGCTCTCTACAACTACCTGAAGAGAGATTGAAGCCAGGTGGGGATTGGTCTCTTCTCCCAGGCAAGCAGCACCAGAACACAAGACAACACAGTCTCAAGCTGCACCAGGGGAAGTTTAGGCTGGATGTTAGGAAGAAGTTCTTCCCAGAAAGAGAGATTGGCCATTGGGATGTGCTGCCCAGGGAGGTGGTGGAGTCACCATCCCTGGAGGTGTTCAAGAGGGGATTGGATGAGGCACTTGGTGCCATGATTTAGTTGATGAGATGGTGTTGGGTGACAGGTTGGACTCAATGATCTCGAAGGTCTTTTCCAACCTGCTTAATTCTGTATTTGTAAAGCCATGCCACACTCATCATCATAACAAGCTGACACAGGACATCATTAGAGAGAGGACTCCCAAGACACCTAACGAATAGCTGAGACACCTGAGATGTAATCTGACCTGAAGCAACTGGACAGCAACTGGCCTGTGTGTGTGTCTGTGCAGCGCTAGGAGATGTCACAAACTTCTCCTTACTGCCTCAGCCACAAACATTTGCTGCAGGCAAAACACAGCACAGAGTGTTCTGCCTAGGAAGCAAGTTTTGTTGAAGCAAATTAAACCCAATAATAATAATTAAAACCAAACCAAACCAAACCAAGTTGCTCCTGTGGGAAAATTTATGAGGGCCAAGATTTCCTTCTACCACTCACCCACACTGCTCCACACGTGGCTCAGTGGGGATTTGATTTATTGGATCTAATTTGGCAAATGATTAGCTCATAGCAGAGAGCAATGGCTTTGCAGTACTCTCATTGGGGGAGGGCTGGGGAGAGGGGAAAGTGATGGAAGCAGAGCTGTTAGAATAGAGAAATACCTAATGTGGTGGCAGGCTACCTGCCTGTGACAGGGCAGGTTCTCCTCTCTGCTTGCCTCCCTGGACAGAGTGGCTCAGCTTAATTACTGCTGGGGAAGTTTTGCCCTGGTTCTGGCAGTGCCATGGTAACAAATTGACCCCCAACGAGGGATTTGCGGCTCCTTGCACTTACAACACTCACAAACTTGTCTAGATTTGCCATGCCAGCATGTTTGGAGCTGTTAACTGCAGAGGAGCAGAATTAGCTCAGGAAGCTTACATTCTCCTGCCTTTTCTTCAAACACTGCATACAAACCAAGATGCCTTCCAGCAAGGAAAGATGGAAGTTCTGTGCTGCAAAACTGGCAACAAAGCTGGGGAGGGGTCTGGAGCACAGTCCTGGGAGGAGAGGCTGAGGGAGCTGGGGTTGCTTAGCCTGGAGAAGAGGAGGCTCAGGGGAGACCTTCTTGCTCTCTATAACTACCTGAATGGAGGTTGTAGCCAGGTGGGGGTTGGTCTCTTCTCCCAGTCAACCAGCAGCAGAACAAGAGGACACAGTCTCAAGCTATGCCAGGCAAGGTTTAGGCTGGAGGTGAGGAGAAAGTTCTTCAAGAGAGAGTTGTTAGCCATTGGAATGTGCTGCCCAGGGAGGTGGTGGAGTCCCCATCCCTGGAGGTGTTCAAGAGAGGATTGGATGTGGCACTTGGTGCCATGGTTTAGTAGTCATGAGGTGTTGGGTGACAGGTTGGACTTGGTGATCTCTGAGGTCTTTTCCAACCTGGCTGATTCTGATTCCTCAGCAATGCACCCAGCCCAAGGAACAAGTCCTGTCCACACACACCCCCTCACCCCGACACCTGCTGGAGTCCAGCACATGAACAGGGACTTGCCGTGCTCTTCTCTCCATCCTTCTCTGCCTTGCATAGCATGGGAGGGGAAGCCTGAGGACCTACATTGCTGATGGACTTCACAAGCAGAACTTCACCAAAATGAGCCTCAAATGAATCTGAAGCCTGCAGACACCGACACAGATGATGGACAGGGAACTTCAGAGGGTTCGCTTTTGTTTGTTATAGTCCTTGAATTCTTGCTGATCATAATCAGCTCCATAGTCTGACTGCAACTAGAAAGGGGTTATTTCTTCTGCTCTGGAATTTAGGGATGAGCAGATTTGTTCAGAGGATAGATGAGACCAAATTAGAACATGCTGCTGGGACATCACAAATTCACAGTGATTGCAAGCCAGTGTGGCTTAATTCTTAAGACACCATCATCAGTAAATATTCTGATCCCTTCCTAGCAGCTCATTTGTGCTCTTGTCCTTCTTGAATTAACTGTTGTCTTTTCTCTCATGCTGTCTCCTGAGGGGAACTCCCTTTTTAAGCCTTTTTTGGGTTAATTCCATTAATTGGCATATATTTTCTGCTCTCATGATCCCCTCCCCCCCCTTCCCTAGGTCTTGAACTTCTGTTCCTTCAGTTCTTCAGCTCCTTAGCTGTGTTTCTGCAGCTCTGACTGACAGCTTGCTTGATCAGAGGACAAAGCTTGTGCTTCCTTATCTTTTACTTCCAGGCTAATGTTTAACAATGTAAGTCAGTTTATCAGTCAATTTGTTAGGCCAGGGTGAGAGTTCTCTGTTCTGAAGTCATCACAAAGATCAATAATAATCAATTCATTTATTCTAGGCCACATTAAATTATTATTAACTGTAATAATTAAAATTAAATAATTCAAAGGTCCTCAGGCCTTTGCTGATTTATGGCTGGCTCTTGCTTTTGCCCTTTGCTGGCAGCTGACACGGTTTTAATCTTTTTGCTCAGCGACTCTAATGAAGACAGCAACTAAATCATGCAGCCTTTGCAGGGTGAAAAGCCAGAGGGTGAAAGTTTTGCTTTCAGTGTCAAAACTTTCTCCCTTTTGTTAGCAGAAGTGGGCAGCATGAAGGGGAGAGAGAGAAAGGAAGAGAGAGAAAGGAAGCAGTTTTGCTGAAGCCTTATTAGAGTAGCAAGAAGAGTGGGATGAAAACCACAGCCCTGCTACCACTCCTAATCAATACATTTTATGGTTATAATAAACTGAATTAATGATACATTGAAAACATTCTGTTATTGCCTCTGCTTTCTTTTACAGGACACACAAATCCCATGCAATAACTTCACTGTAAGCTACAAAAATGATATCAAGTCTTATAGCTTCGAGTCCATCTCATGAGCCATCAGCCAAGAGAAAGAAAAGCAAGACAGGAAGACATCCAAAGGAGGGCTGAGGTTAAGCAGAAGCAGAAGAATCACAGCATTCCTAATGTGTCCACCTTGGTCTGCCTTGCATCCATGCCTCTGGATCTCAACTGAAGCATAAAGTGCAATTTTCAAGGCTGAGAAATGGTTCTATAAAAGCTTTCCTTAGGACCCAAGAATCACAGAATTTCAGGGGCTGGAAGGGACCTCCAAAGCTCATCCAGTCCAAGCCCCCTGCCAGAGCAGGATCATTGAATCATATAATCAATGAGGTTGGAAAAGACCTCAAAGATCACCAAGTCCAAACTTTCATTCTCATGACTACTAAACCATGGCTTCAAGTGCCACATCCAATCCCCTCTGGAACACCTCCAGGGATGGGGACTCCACCACCTCCCTGCGCAGCACATTCCAATGCCTAACAACTCTCTTTGTGAAGAACTTTCCCCTCACCTCCAGCCTAAACCTCTCCTGGCACAGCTTGAGACTGTGTCCTCTTGTTCTGGTTACCTGGGTGAAGAGACCAACCTCCACCAGGCTACGACACCCTTCAGGGAGTTGTAGAGAGCAAGAAGGTCTCCCTTGAGCCTCCTCTTCTCCAGGCTAAGCAACCCCAGCTCCCTCAGCCTCTCCTCACAGGGCTGTGCTCCAGACCCCTCCCCAGCTTTGTTGCCTTTCTCTGGACACCTTCCAGCAACTCAACATCTTTCCTAAACTGAGGGGTCCAGAACTGTCCCTGCTCATGGCAGGGGGGTTGGAACTAGATGATCTTTAATGTCCCTTCCAACCCAAACCATGTCTATGAAGCTGTGAAAACCAGCAGTGCTCTAAGCATTCTGAAGTCTTGCATTGCATCTGAGTCTTGCTGTAAAGCAAAGCTGTGACAAATGCCCAATCTAAATCTACCTTGCTCTAGTTTCATGGACATTTTTCAGGCATCCTAAATGGAAGAGCCATGGCATGATCAAATTGAAAAATCCTCTTGAGAAAAAGCCCCAAACTTAAAAAACTGAATTGGCCAATCATAGAAAGCTAGGGGCTGGAAGGGACCCCCAGAGATCAAGTCCAACCCCCCTGCCAGAGCAGGATCACCTAGGGCAGGTCACACAGGAACACATCCAGGTCGGTCTTGAATGTCTTCAGAGAGGAAGACCCCAAAACCTCCCCAGGCAGCCTGTTCCAGTGCCTTGACACCCTCACAGCAAAGAAGCTTTTCCTCACATTGAGGTGAAAGTTCCTGCACTCCAGTTTGTGCCCATTGCTCTTGGTCCTATCACAGGACCCCACTGCAAAGAGCCTGGCTCCTGTGCCCATTGCTCTTGGTCCTATCACAGGACCCCACTGCAAAGAGCCTGGCTCCTGTGCCCATTGCTCTTGGTCCTATCACACGACCCCACTGCAAAGAGCCTGGCTCCTGTGCCCATTGCTCTTGGTCCTATCACAGGACCCCACTGCAAAGAGCCTGGCTCCTGTGCCCATTGCTCTTGGTCCTATCACACGACCCCACTGCAAAGAGCCTGGCTCCTGTGCCCATTGCTCTTGGTCCTATCACAGGACCCCACTGCAAAGAGCCTGGCTCCTGTGCCCATTGCTCTTGGTCCTATCACAGGACCCCACTGCAAAGAGCCTGGCTCCTGTGCCCATTGCTCTTGGTCCTATCACAGGACCCCACTGCAAAGAGCCTGGCTCTTTCTTCTTGGCACCCACCCTGCAGGTATTCATAAACATCCATAAGATCTCCTCTCAGTCTCCTCCCAGGTCTCTCAGCCTTTCCTTATCACACAGATATTCCAGTCTCTTCATCAACCTCATAGCCTCCATTGGATTGTCTCTAGGATTTCCCTGTCCCTCCTGAACTGGGAAGCCCCAAACTGGCCACAATTCTCCAGATGTGGTCTCACCAGGGCAGAGTGTCCAGTTTGTTCCAGGTTGTATCCTTGGCCCCTTGTCCTATCACAGGCCCCCACTGAAGAGAGCCTGGCCCCTTCTTCCTGACACCCACCCTGCAGGTATTTATCAACATTAATAAGATCTGGGACACTATAATTGCTTTTAAGTAGACAGCCTTGTGGCCTCCCATCAAGCAACAGCTGCTTATTAAGGGCATGAAAAGGGCACTGTGGCACTAATGTGGATTAATCACAGTGAGGCTAATGTACACCTGCCTGGATAAAAATGATAGAACAATAAATTCCATCCATTCCCTTTTGTGGGAGGGTGTGAGTTGGCTGGTCAGTAGGTCTAGTTCTAGAGACACTAATACACATTAATCTGCTGGAGCATCATGTTGGTTTACCATTTTATTAGTTATTACCCTCAGTGCATAAAGTCATCCTCCCTGCTGCATTGCCAGACCATGCCAGGCAATGTGGGATGCTGGTAATGAAGCCAGGGAATACAAATAGGAGGCTGAAAGGAATCTGTTCTCAAAGTGTTAACATTCTTTGCTGCCTGCTTTTGTCATTAACGGTAAGGGAAGTCAGAAGCACGGAATGAGAATGTCAGAACCTTTCCCAGTGGTGTCACAAAGCACCAGAAAGCCAAAGAATCTTCTTTGATCATCCTGGGGGAGCTGGCAGGGGCTGGGTGATGATTAATAATGATGAGACATTTAGAGGTAATCTTTCAAATTCTATCTAATTTAGCATAATATATAATACATAAGATTAAGAGCTAGGCCAGCCTGGTGCTTGCAATCCTTGTTCAGAGACAAAACTTTGCAAGAAAATATTTCAGATGAATTATGCCCTTTGGGTTAGAGCAAAGACTGATGAGGAGTAGGCAGCCTGGAGACCACCCAGTGGTCCAAGGGTGATTAATCAAAGCAGAGCCAAAAGTGACTGTTGCTAGATATGAGGAGTGCACCATCAGGGTGGCCATGAGGAGAAGGAGACCCAGACACAGGGTATGGTGGTTCACTAGGGGAGTGTAGCAGAGTAGAGGGGAGAGGTGGCTTAGCAGGTATTTGAACTTCTCCAAGGTCTGTTCTTAGAGCAGGACAAGTGGCACTGGTCACTCTTTTTACACACAGTAACATCATGCTGGGCTCAAGGATCTGAAAGGTGAGGAGGGAAGTCATTCTGCCCATGCACTGATTAAGCCACACCTTGAGTACTATGCCCAGTCCTGGGCCCCTCAATTTAAGGATATTGAGACACTTGTCCAGGGAAGGGCAACCAGGCTGGAGAGGGATTCGCAGCACAGCCCTGTGAGGAGAGGCTGAGGGAGCTGGGGTTGCTTAGCCTGGAGAGGAGGAGGCTCAGGGGAGACCTTCTTGCTCTCTACAGCTCCCTGAAGGGAGGTTGTAGCCAGGAGGGGGTTGGTCTCTTCTCCCAGGCAAGCAGCACCAGAAGAAGAGGACACAGTCCCATCTGTGCCAGGGGAGGTTTAGGCTGGAGGTAAAGAGAAAGTTCCTCCCAGAAAGAGAGCTTGGCCATTGGAATGTGCTGCCCAGGGAGGTGGTGGAGTCACCATCCCTGGAGGTCTTAAAAAATGGATTGGATGTGGCACTTGAAGCCATGGTTTAGTTGTCAGGAGGTGTTAGGTCATAGGTTGGACTTGATGATCTGAGGTCTTTTCCAACCTGGTTGATTCTATGATTCTATATTCTCAAGCCCATCACTGGGTGGGATTTGAAGCTGCTCAGGAAGAGGGAAAGATAAAACAGAAGTACACCATCATGAAACCTTTTTGATTGGAAGATCATTGAGAATTCCCCATCTGAAGAATCCTGACCCTTTTTGAACAGGGAAAGTGAAGCATTAGAAGATGGTGGAAGCAACAAGGAATTAAGTGCACCCTTGGCCTGTGCACATCAAAAAAACCCTTTGTAACTGTTTCCCTCAATAAATAGGAACCTTGCCACCAAGATAAGTGTGGCCAGCAGGTCAAGGGAGGTGATTCTCCCCCTCTACTCAGCTCTGGTGTGACCCCACCTGGAGTACTGCATCGAGTTTTGGAGCCCCTATTACAAGAGGGATCTGGAGGTGCTGGAAGGTGTCCAGAGAAGGGCTGCAAGGATGAGCAGAAGGCTGAAGCTCCTCTCCTATGAGGACAGGAGAGTTGGGGCTGTTCAGTCTGGAGAAGAGAAGGCTCCCAGGTGACCTCATTGTGGCCTTGCAGGATCTGAAGGGGGCTACAAGAAGGCTGGGGAGGGACTGCTCAGGATCTCAGGTAGTGATAGGACTAGGGGGAATGGAATGAAGCTGGAGGTGGGGAGATTCAGGCTGGAGGTGAGGAGGAAGTTCTTCACCATGAGAGTGGTGAATCCCTGGAATGGGTTGTCCAGGGAGGTGGTTGGGGCCCCATCCCTGGAGGTGTTTAAGCCCAGGCTGGATGAGGCTGTGGCCAGCCTGATCTAGTGTGGGGTGTCCCTGCCCATGACAGAGGGGGTGGAACTAGATGATCCTTGTGGTCCCTTCTAACCCTTACTGATTCTATGATACTCTGATAAGGGTCAAATAAAACTCCTTGGCTTGATAGCTGCCATTTATAATGCAGAGAGAATTGATTGAGTGCCTTTAAAGCATTCTGCCACTCTGGAAGCTGCTGTAATATCTAAATCAAAGCCTTCCGAGCACCTGTGTCAGCCAGACAAAGCCCTCGCAACTGAACCACGAAACAACTCCTCATATTAATCGAGTCAGAACGTGCTTAAATCCCACTGATGGAGAAAATTAGCACCTCTGCACATCTCCCAGATGCTGATTTTCATTCTGGACACTTGGGGATGCATTCTTTCCCCCAGCTGAGATCCATTCTTCCTCTGTGCCCTGTTAGGAAGACTCCAGCTCTTTCCTCCCGGGCATCTGCGCTGCAGTTGAGCTATTATTAACACCAGGCTCATTCAGGCTCAAATAAATAGATATAAATAAATAAATAGGAACCTGATCTGTGTCTTTGGGGTGGGGGTCGCTGAGGTTTCTGCTGGAACACACAAGCTGGTGAAATTCCCCCCTCCACCATGAAATCTGCCAGACCCGCTCAGCTGGAAGCAAACGTCTGCAGCTGGTAGCCACTGGCTTTGGGAGTGCCAAGCAAATGGGACTGGAGCGCTGCCTGATGAGGAAAGCTGAGAGCCCTGGGGCTGGTTAGACTGGAGAGAAGAGTGAGAGGGGGTTTAATAAATGTTTCTAAATCTCTGAGGGCTGGGGGTCAGGAGGCAGGGCACAGGCTCTGCTCAGTTGCACCCTAGGATAGGACAAGGGGCAATGGATAGAAACTACATCACTGGAGGTTCCACCTCAACATGAGGAGGAACTTCCTCGAGGATCATCGAGTCCAACCTGTCACCACAGACCTCATGACTAGACCATGGCACCAAGTGCCACATCCAATCCCCTCTTGAACACCTCCAGGGATGGGGACTCCACCACCTCCCTAGGCAGCACATTCCACTGGCTAACAACTCTCTCAGTGAAGAACTTTCTTCTCACCTCCAGCCTAAACTTCCCCTGGCACAGCTTGAGACTGTGTCCTCTTGCTCTAAACAGCTCCTGAGGGCAGAAAGGCAGTGGAACAGCTTTCACCACTGTCCTGGGAGCAGACAGAATGAAGCAGATGGGGGTGGGGAAAAAAAGCCCTAAATCAGATGGGGAAGGGACTCTCACTAGGAACCTCTCACTCCTTCAGTGAGTGGCTTGGGATGGTAATCATAGAATTGTTAGGGTTGGAGGGGTCCTCAAGGATCAGCCACTTCCAACCCCCTGCCATGGGCAGGGACACCTCACACTACAGCAGGTTGCTCACAGCCACAGCCAGCCTGGCTGCAAAAACCTCCAGGCAGGAGGCTTCCACCACCTTCCTGGACAACCTGTGCCAGTCTCTCACCACCCTCATGGGGAGCAACTTCTTCCTAACATCCAATCTGAATCTACCCTGGTTTTTTTCCATTCCCCCATAGTCCTATCATTACCTCACACCCTCAAAAGTCCCTCCCCAGCTTTCTTGACAGTGTCCATGGCAAAGTCTAATGACTTTGCACACCTGTATGTGCACCCGCCCAGTGCAGGAGCCCTAGGAACGAGAAGGCCTTGGATAAGCCTTCTGCCTATAGAGTTTCATCAACCTCCCAGGCTGCTCCTGAGAAACCACTGGGAAAAGCTGCCGCGAGGAGCAGGGCTGTGAGCCAGAGGAGCTGTCTTGGTAGGCTGCACAAACCCTGCTGATCACAAATCAAACCCTCCTGATTCCAATAATTTATTCCTATTCTCTGCCTCCAGTATTTCTATCATATTACAAAGTGTGAAATCACATCGTAGCTTATTTACCGGGGGCTGGCTCTTTTCTTACTCGTGATTGGGACCAAGCTGCATAGGGGCAGCAACTGGAGCTCAATTAGCACTCACAGAAAGAATAGAAATTACCTGGAATTTACTGAGAGCATTTTTTTTAAGTGGGGGAGAAAATAGCCTCCCATTTAAAACTAGCTGAAAGGGAACAATGTCTCCAAGTGAACTGAACAGCAGCAGCTCTTGCTGGCTGCAACCTCACTCAGCTTTGAGAAATGGTAGCAGAATTCCCTCCTCTTCCCCTCCCATTTTTGGGGGGTGTTGGGGTTTGTTTTTTTGAGGAATATCAGCCTCTCTCTGCTTTTTTAACTCCTAGCTGGTTTCCCAGGTTTGAATTAAATAGGCACTGAGCAGAACGAAGGAAATGCACTGAAATGGAAAAAGGAAGAATCATCTCTGCCCTGCGAGCGGCTGGGGCTGTCAAAAGCCAGCTTAGCACTTCGGCACCCTCTGCTCCTGAGTTCTGAGCTGTATTCAGTTCAGTATATATTCAGTATTCCTAAGGTTGGATGAGCCACGTGTCTAATGTCTGGGCTGGTTTTGACAGCAAGTTGAGATTTCTGCAGGGTTTCCTCTCCTGGAGCTGTTATCAGCTGAGGCATTGTCATCGCTCACCCTGTTTTCCACAGTTCGTTGTGCATAGCTTTGCTTCGAACACAGGCAAGGCTAAACTTCCCTCCCCGCCCCCCCATCCCCCTGAATTTGCTTTCACCTTGGTTGCTTTCTTTTCTAAACCTGCCTTTCAAACACTTGACGCTTAGTTAACAAAAGGAGCAGCCTCCCCACGGGAGCTGCAGGGGACCGAGGCACACAAACGAGCTGCAGGCACAGTGTTTGCAGCGGAAAGCCTCTGTGGGTGCCTCTCCCTCAGCTAATTAATGCCGTCACAAGCAGGACCGAGTATCATAGTATCACAGTATCAGGCAGGGTTGGAAGGGACCACAAGGATCATCTAGTTCCAACCCCGCTGCCATGGGCAGGGACACCCCACACTAGATCAGGCTGGACAGAGCCTCATCCAGCCTGGGCTTAAACATCAGGCTGGATGTGAGGAGGAGGTTCTTCACCATGAGAGTGGTGAAACCCTGGAATGGGTTGTCCAGGGAGGTGGTTGAGGCCCTGTCCCTGGAGGTGTTTAAGCCCAGGCTGGATGAGGCTCTGGCCAGGCTGATCTAGTGTGGGCTGTCCCTGCCCATGGCAGGGGGGTTGGAACTAGATGATCCTTGTGGTCCCTTCCAACCCTGAATGATACTATGATACTATGATACCTCCATGGATGGGACCTCAACCACCTCCCTGGACAATCCATTCCAGGGCTTCACCACTCTCATGGTGAAGAACTTCCTCCTCACCTCCAGCCTGAATCTCCCCACCTCCAGCTTCATTCCATTCGCTCTAGTCCTATCACTCCCTGAGATCATGAGAAGTCCTTCCCCAGCCTTCTTGTAGACCCCCTTCAGATCCTGGAAGGCCACAATGAGGTCACCTTGGAGCCTTCTGTTCTCCAGACTGAACAGCCCCAACTCCTTCAGTCTGTCCTCACAGGAGAGGTGCTCCAGCCCCCTGCTCATCCTCCTGGCCCTTCTCTGGACACGAGTATGAGTAACTCCGTGTGCAACTCCGAGACAAAGTATCTGTGCAAAGCTGGGCAGCCTCTAGACAACCTCTGTGATCTCTTACCCCATTCTGCAGATTTAGTGACTTAGCTGCCTGCTCGCTGCAGTAAATATGCCCTCAGCCTGCTGCCGAGCCTCTGTATAGACAAACATCTGTAGGGCAGGAGCTGCAGTGGATCCTGTGATATAACCAACATCAGGCTGCATAATTAGCCTTTATTCACTTGCAACACATCAGTTACTCCGAAGAATTGCCATTTTCTACGCTGGGAGGAAAAAAAAGTGCTGCATCAATTAATTCAATTGGAAGCTGTGCTTGCATCAATCCTGTCGATGAGCAGAGCAGCTCCAAAGTGGGCAGGGTGAGTAAAAGGACACAGCAAATAGATTTTTTTTTTTTGCTTTTGAGGAGCTGGCAGGAGTACAGGCAGGCTTTGCAGTAATTCCACAGAGTTATTGATTTCTTTGGGAGCCAAGAAGAACCGGTGCATTCCTCCGGCTTGACCTCTCACACAGCCGAGGGCTTCCCACAGCAAATTCTCTGATCAGTCCAGGAGCTTTTTTCCACTTCCTTTTTAAAGGTCTTTAAACAGCAACAAACACACACAACAAAAAACCCAAACAAACAACAGCAACAAAAAAAGCCCCCTGAAGGAAGGGGGGAAGTGCAACCTGCAAGTTCAGCTCGTGATGGAAAATGAAGGTGAGCAGAGTGAATTTGATCCTTCTGGCCCAGACTGAGTTGAGTCATAGAATCAATAAGGTTGGAAAAGACCTCAAAGATCATCAAGTCCAACCTGTTACCTAATACCCAGCACCTCCTGACAACTAAACCATGGCTCCAAGTGCCACATCCAAGCCTTTCTGGAACACACAGTCTCAAGCTGTGCCAGGGGAGGTTCAGACTCGAGGTGAGGAGAAAGTTCTTCACTGAGTGAGTCATTCGTCATTGGAATGTGCTGCCCAGGGAGGTGGTGGAGTCACCCTCCCTGGAGGTGTTCAAGAGGGGATTGGATGTGGCACTTGGTGCCATGGTCTAGTCATGGGGTCTGCGTTGATAGGCTGGACTCGATGATCCTCGAGGTCCTTTCCAACCTAAGTTATACTGTGATACTGTGTGTGATACCTCCAGGGATGGGGACTCCACCACCTCCCTGGGCAGCACATCCCAATGGCCAATTACTCTTTCTGGGAAGAACTTTCTCCTCACCTCCAGCCTGAACCTCCCCTGGCACAGCTTGAGTGCACAAAGAACTTTTCCTGGTTGGAAAAGGCCTTACAAAAATGAGCACAACCATAACCTGGTATCTCCTTGTACACAGCTGTTACACCACGTCCCTAACCACCTTGTGCAAATGTCTTTTAAACACCTCCAGGGATGATGACTCCACCACCTCTCTAGGCAGCCTGTTCCAGTGCCCAAGGATCCTTTTGCTGATGGAATCTTTCCTAATATCCAACCTAAACCCTCCTAGGTACAACTCAAGTCCATAAGCAGCACTTATGGGCATGAAGGAATAAGTGTAAGTGAGAAAACGTTTTGCCTGCAGCTCTGCAGAGGACTGCGGGCTGCAGTAAGAGAACACTGAGGCTTCCACCTCTGCTCTGGGCCTTCCTGCTCCATCCCCCCCCTTGCCATTCAACAGAGGAAGAGGAATTGGAGATACTTTGTGTTAAGGTGTTTCTGCCTTGCTTGATTCAGCTGGGGTTTGTTTGGTTTTTAAACCAAGGAACTGAAAAGGTTCATGAAGGAAAATAAACCAATGGAGCATTACTCAGTCTCTTTGACCCACCCCTCCTGAGCTCAGAAGCGTTCTTTTACCTCCATGAACTGCTAAAAAGTTTGGAGTGACTGAACTTGGAGGGAAGGGAGACCCTAATGGGGTGGGATCCTGCTACAGCCTGCTCTACCCTAAGGACTCCAGGGTGATGCTGGGAGCACTGCACTGCCTGAGCCGATTTACCTGAGCTTTCCTATTGCTGAGGGAATCCAGGATTGTTTTCCCTTTATCCCTCTGACAAATCCCCAATGACATGGAAACAAACAGCCAGAGACACTAACAGTGGCAGACAAAAACCTTAAAGCAAAGCTCTGAAGGTGTTTTCGGGTCTAATACTGACAAACCTCCTTTCCTTCTCGCTCATTAAATGCTGTGTTCTGCGTATTGCGGCTCTGTAAAACACCTACCAGCACAAGGACACTTCAGAAAAACATCATGAAAGGACTGATCAGAAGAAATAACTTCGTGTTCAAGCCCTGCTTTTCAAGTGAAAGAGCTGTGTCAACTGAGCTCATGTCGAGGCAAACAGCTCCTTTTACAAGGCACACCGGCACCTCCGGAGAGTATTTACAGCACCGGCAGCTCCAGGGTGGCATTTCAGTGCCCTGAGATATTTGATAGCTGGGGGCCTTTGATCTGGTTTGGATCTGCTGCAGAAATGAGGCCAAACTGTTGAAGGCAGGAGACCTCAGGTGCATCTGTAAAAGGTTGAGTGTGTGTACCTGTCACACGTAACATGCAGCTTGCTGGATTCCAGCTGACATCTGAACACAAGAAAAGGAGGAGAAAAACCCACCAGGGTGGCTTTGCATTCTGAGCAGCTCAGGAACCCAGTTGTACTTATCAATTTTGCATGCATGTAGGCTCTTTAAGTACCAAATGAGACATGCTATTCAATAGGGATAAGCAGGGAAATATCTAGCCTGCTCAGCAATGCCAATAAATAATGGCTTGTGTTCAGAGCAAGCTAATTCCTGAAATACAATCTGGTATCCAGCTACAATGCTTCCACAGCAAATGGCATGGGCCCTAAAGATAATGTCATGGAATCAGCATTTATCTCCTATGTTCCAAGCAGGACTGCTGAAGTGTCCAGATGTTACCTGTCACACACTGGGGTTTTAATTCCTGTTGTTTTCTTGATCCCTCCATTAGAATAGAATAGACCAGACCAGGTTGGAAGAGACCTTCAAGATCATCACATCCAACCCATCATCCAATACCATCTAATCAACTAAACCATGGCACCCAGTGCCCCATCCAGTCTCTTCTTAAACAACTGCAGGGATGGTGACTCCACCACCTCCCTAGGCCACCTATTCCAATGGGCAATCACTCTCTCTGTGAAGAATTTCTTCCTAACATCCAACCTAAACTTCCCCTGGCACAGCTTGAGACTGTGTCCTCTTGTTCTGGTGCTGGATGCCTGGGAGCAGAGCCCAACTCCCACCTGGCTACAACCTCCCTTCAGAGAGTTGGAGAGAGCAAGAAGGTCTCCTCTGAGCCTCCTCTTCTCCAGGCTAAGCAACCCCAGCTCCCTCAGCCTCTCCTCACAGGGCTGTGCTCCAGACCCCTCCCCAGCCTCCTTGCCCTTCTCTGGATACCTTCCAGCAACTCAACATCTTTCCTAAACTGAGGAGCCCAGAACTGGACACAGGACTCAAGGTGTGGCCTCAGCAGTGCTGAGTACAGGGCAGAATGACCTCCCTGCTCCTGCTGGCCACACTGCTCCTGATGCAGGTCAGGATGCCATTGGCATTCTATGGCTCTGCTGTTCTCCAGCTCCCAAGTGCAGTCCTGCTCTTCAAGCTATAGAGACTGATTTTTAGGATGAATCACAGAATGTTAGGGCCTGAAGGGACCATGAAGGCTCATACAGCCCAACCCCCCTGCCAGAGCAGGATCACCCAGAGGAGATCACACAGGAATACATCCAGGTGGTTCTTGAATATCTCCAGAGAGGGAGACTGCACAACCCCCCTGGGCAGCCTGTTCCAGGGCTCTGCCACCCTCACAGGGGAAAAAGGTTTTCCTCCTGTTTCCATGGATATTCCTATGCCTCAGCATTCACCACTGCCCCTTGTGCTGGCATTGGGCATCACCCAGCAGAGCCTGGCTCCAGCCTCTAGGCACTCACCTTGCACATCTCTGTAAACATCAATGAGGCCACCTCTCAGGCTCCTCCTCTCCAAGGTACAGAGCCCTCAGCTCCCTCAGGCTCTCCTCATAAGGAAGATGTTCCACTCCATTTTTGTGGCTCTGTGCTGGACTCTTTCCAGCAGTTACCTGAGGTTGTTGAGCTGAGGGACCCAGAACTGGACACAATGTTCCAGATGCAGCCTAAGAAAGGACTGGAGAAGGCTGGGGCACCTCCTCCTAGCAGTTAAGATGGTACCTACGAGGCATGCATCAGTTCCACGCATGCATTGAGCCAAGGTGAGCAGGGACCACGAGCAGTGGGAACTTTGCAGAAGTACAGGAGAGATGTAGGCCAAGTAGGTTTCTTACTAATGTGTGGCAGACCTCCTGTGTTTAAATAGTGAGCTGGATGTAATGTTTTATTGAGGTGCTTCCTGGTTTCAAGCTGCTGCTTTGTCAAACCCTGCAGCCTCAGGAGCTCCTGATGACGTCAGGGAGAGTTTTGGGTAGAGAGGGATTTGGGGACTCACATCAATCATCTTTTCTATTATGAGTATGAACCCAGATGCATTGATCTGTCCAAAAGCAGTCTGAGAGAGGTCCAGTTGGCAGAGAGACCAACATGAGAACACACACACACACAAAATGTATGGGCATTTGTCTCCTGGGACTTACATTAGGTTGCTCTGCAATCAGCATTTGGCCAGCACCACAGCCAGAAAGATTACCACTCATAGACTTGGAAATGAAACACCCTTCACCCTGTTTATGCCTCATGCATGATTAAGTGCAAAGCAAGCAAGCTGCATCAGCCCCACAATCTGTCAGGGAGAGGAACCTTTAGCACAAGGATAAAGCAAACATCTAAACACATTTTCAGGGGGAAACCTCCCATGCTGTTTGCAGACTATTACATGAAAGCTGTGTTAAAAGGACATTGAGGCTGAGAAGTCAAGCTGCTCAAAGACAGGAAATAATGGGATTCAGCCTGCCTATGACACCAAAATGTTGTTCTTTTGTTAACATCATTGCCCAGCAAGCAGATAGCTGCATGCCTACAGCCAGGCTTCCTAAGAGAAGAGCATTGGTGGTGCTCAGTGAATGAGAAGCTCCTTGGTATTTTAGCTTTCCCTCACCATCCAGTGAGTATTCATTTGCTCACATACTTAGGTACATGGTATTCAGTGCCACACCATAATCCAGCTTCTGGAGTTAGTGGGGGAAATCAGGCTGGAAGGGAGCTCAGGAAGTCTACCATCCAACTGAAACAGGGTCAGCTGTGAGACCAGGTGTGGTTGCTGCTCAGTTTAGGAAAGATGTTGAGGTGCTGGAAGGTGTCCAGAGAAGGGCAACAAAGCTGGGGAGGGGTCTGGAGCACAGCCCTGTGAGGAGAGGCTGAGGGAGCTGGGGTTCCACCCTCCATGGAATCAACACAACAAGAGGACACAGTCTCAAGCTGCACCAGGGGAGGTTTAGGCTGGAGCTGGTGTTGCTTAGCCTGGAAAAGAGGAAGCTCAGGGGAGACCTTCTTGCTCTCTACAACTACCTGAAGGGAGGTTGTAGCCAGGCAGGAGTTGGTCTCTTCTCCCAGACAAGTGGCACCAGAACAAGAGGACACAGTCTCAAGCTGTGCCAGGGGAGGTTCAGGCTGGATGTTAGGAAGAAATTCTTCCCAGCAAGAGAGATTGGCCCTTGGAGTGTGCTGCCCAGGGAGGTGGTGGAGTCACCATCCCTAAAGGTGTTTAGGAAGAGACTGGATGAGGCACTTGGTGCCATGGCTTAGTTGATTAGATAGTGTTGGGTGATAGGTTGGACTTGATGATCTCAAATTCTTTTCCAACCTGGTCTATTCTATTCTATTCTATTCTATTCTATTCTATTCTATTCTATTCTATATCTCCTCCTCACAGGGTGAGGTGCTTGAATCTCAGCTGTGCTGGTGACCCTCTGCTGAGCTCCTTCCTAACCTAAACCTCCCTGGTGCATCTTGAGGCCATTTCCTCTCATCCTAAGGAGAAGTTCCTCCTGTCTAGCAGAAGTCAGGCAGCGGATGTGGAATTGTTCTGATGTGGAATTTTCTGCTGATCTCAAGCTATGTTTAAAATGTGAAAGCCTGATTATCCACAGGATTTAGCCTTATGCAGCACATCATGTATTCAGACAACAACTCTCCAAAGTTGGTTGTTTTTTTTCACTGGGGGCCAGGAATAGTCTCAGAGGCTAAATTTGTGCAGCCAGGAAGCGAGAAACACACAGTGAGAATTATTCATACATTCAGACATCTGGCTTTGGAGCTGCCAATCACCACCTCTCTCCCCTGACTGCCTGGAGAAGTTGGGCTCTGGCTTTGGGACAGTTGTGGGAAGTTTGATGAGATGTGCTCCTCATCACTCCAAAGCCTCTGGTAGACTCTAACTCTCCAAAGGAGCATTGACAACCACACAAGCATGCTGTTGCTGTCCCATCCTGCCTCAAGAGAGGCCACCTGCCATACACCAACAGGAGGTTGTAGACAGGTGAGGGTTGGTCTCTTCTCCCAGGCAAGCAGCACTATAACAAAAGGACACAGTCTCAAGCTGTGCCAGGGGAGGTTTAGGCTGGAGTTGAGGAGAAAGTTCTTCCCAGAAAGAGAGATTGGCCATTGGAATGTGCTGCCCAGGGAGGTGGTGGAGTCACCATCCCTGGAGGTGTTTAGGAAGAGCCTGGATGTGGCACTTGGTGCCATGGTTTTGTTGATCAGATGGTGTTGGGTGACCAGCTGGACTTGATGATCTCAAAGGTCTTTTCCAACCTGGTTAATTCTATTCTATCTTAAAGATTAAAGCTATTTTTAGGAGGTGTTCTTAACCAGTTCCCTGAACATAGTCCACCCATTCACTGAATAGAATAAACATTTATTTAGAATAAACCAAACCAGGTTGGAAGAGACCTTCAAGATCATCGTGTCCAACCCATCAACCAATCCAACCCACCCAAACAGCTAACCCATGGCACCAAGCACCCCATCAAGTCTCCTCCTGAACACCTCCAGTGATGGTGATTCCACCACCTCCCCAGGCAGCACATTCCAATGGGCAATCACTCTTTCTGCATAGAACTTCTTCCTAACATGCAACCTAAACCTCCCCTGGTGCAGCCTGAGACTGTGACCTCTTGTTCTGGTGCTGGCTGCCTGGGAGAAGAGACCAACCCCCACCTGGCTACAGCCTCCCTTCAGGTAGTTGTAGAGAGTGATAAGGTCACTCCTGAGCCTCCTCTTCTCCAGGCTAAGCAACCCCAGCTCCCTCAGCCTCTCCTCATAGGGCTGTGCTCCAGACCCCTCACCAACTTTGTTGCTCTTCTCTGGACTTGTTCCAGCAAGTCAACCTCCTTCCTAAACTGAGGAGCCCAGAACTGGACACAGGACTCATGGTGTGGCCTAACCAGCCAGACCCTGAGCAGGACAAAATGAAATCAGCACTATAAAAAGTGTAAGCTTCTGGCTACAGGCTAAAGGATGCCACAGCAAAATTTCATGCTTGAAGATTGCTTTGAATAGTGGCTTCTGCTGGGTCTTGTATTGCAATCCGAGCCAGTCTACTGCTCTTTAAAAGCTAGCACCATGGACAAGAGCAAATGGCCCTGAGCTGCACCAGGGAGGTTCACATTGGGCTGGATGAAGCTTTGGGCAGCCTGTGGTAGTGGGAAGTGTCCTTGCTCACAGCAGGGGGGTTGGAACTAGATGATCTTTAAGGCCCCTTCCAACGCACAGGATGGTTCTATGAAACACAAGCCATGCCATGATTTTATCATTAGGAGAAAATCCTTGACTGAGAGGGCTCTCAAACACTGGAACAGGCTGCCCAGGGAGGTGGCTGAACCTCCATCCTGCTTGCTCTGTGTCCTCCTGATGTACCTTAGCCTGGAAGAAGAGACCAACCCCCACCTGGCTACAACCTCCCTTCAGGGAGTTGGAGAGAGCAAGAAGGTCTCCCCTGAGCCTCCTCTTCTCCAGGCTAAGCAACCCCAGCTCCCTCAGCCTCTCCTCACAGGGCTGTGCCCCAGACCCCTCCCCAGCTTTGTTGCCCTTCTCTGGACACCTTCCAGCAGCTCAACATCTTTCCTAAACTGAGGAGCCCAGAACTGGACACAGGACTCAAGGTGTGGCCTCAGCAGTGCTGAGCACAGGGCACAATGACTTCCCTGCTCCTGCTGGCCACACTGTTCCTGATGCAGGCCAGGATACCATTGGCCTTCTTGGCCCCCTGGGCACACTGCTGGCTCGTGTTCAGCTGCTGTCAACCTGTACCTCCAGGTCCCCTTCTGCCTGGCTGCTCTCAGCCACTCTGTCCCCAGCCTGTAGCACTGCCTGGGGTTGCTGTGGCCAAAGTGCAGCCCCTGGCATTGGACTTGTTGTATGCCAATGCCATGTCAGCAATGCTCACAGACAGCCCCATTCTGCATGCTGCATTCAGAAATGGAGTCTGCACCCAGAATTTAGTCCTGTGCTCCAGCTGCAGCACTAGGATGGATAGGGCAGTTTAGATTTGCAGAGGCTTCCACTATCCTCAGATCACCCCTGCCATGCAAATCACCATGTTTATCGATGGCTCCATCCTGAGCAAGAGCTTCCAGGACACTTGTCACATTGCTTTTTGAAACAGCAGAAATACACCAGCAGAACTGGCTGGGAAAACTGTGCTGGCACATTCCTATCCCTGGAATTTGGCAAAAGAAAAAGGCTTGAAGAAATGATTCAGTTTTGCCTCTGATTGCACAGCTAAGTCGTTGTGAAAGTTTATTCCAAAGTGGGAGAGTTGAAGTGAGAGTAGTGGAACACTGGAACAGGTTGCCCAGGGAGGTGGTTGGGGTCCCATCCCTGAAGATATTCAAGGTGAGGCTCAACAGGGCTCTGGGCAACCTGATGTAGTTGGGGATGTCCCTGCTGACTGCAGGGGGGGTTGGTCTGGATAATGTGGCCTGCACCAGGAACAGTGTGGCCAGCAGGAGCAGGGAAGTCATTCTGCCCTGTACTCAGCACTGCTTAGGCCACACCTTGAGTCCTGTGTCCAGTTCTGGGCTCCTCAGTTTAAGAAGGACATTGAGACACTTGAATGTGTCCAGAGAAGGGCAAGGAGGCTGGGGAGGGGTCTGGAGCACAGCCCTGTGAGGAGAGGCTGAGGGAGCTGGGGTTGCTTAGCCTGGAGAAGAGGAGGCTCAGGGGAGACCTTCTTGGTCTCTACAACTCCCTGCAGGGAGGTTGTAGCCAGGAGGGGGTTGGTCTCTTCTCCCAGGCAAGCAGCACCAGCACAGGAGGACACAGCCTCAAGCTTTGTCAGGGGAGGTTTAGACTGGATGCTAGGTGGAAGTTCTTCCCAGAAAGAGAGATTGGCCATTGGAATGTGCTGTCCAGGGTGGTGGTGGAGTCACCATCACTGGAGGTGTTCAAAAAGAGCATGGATGAGGCACTTGGTGCCATGGTTTAGTCATGAGGTCTGTGGTGACAGGTTGGACTTGATGATCTTTGAGGTCTCTTCCAACCTTGGTGATACTGTGGCACTTGGAGCCATGGTTTGTTAGTCATGAGGTGTTGGGTGACAGGTTGGACTTGATGATCTTGATGAGGTCTTTTCCAACCTTATTGATTCTATGATTCTATCTTTGGAGATCAATTCCAACCCAGACCATTCTGTGACTCTATGAAATAAGGGATTTCCTTAAAAACCTTGATTATTAGATGAAATTCCTAATAAGAGAGAGCACTTTGGCTGCCAGTGACTGGTGGTGGCCTCTGAAAAGGAAGAGTTTTTCCTCCTCCCTCCACCCTTTGCAGCTGTCAGCTCAACAGAGTCACTACCATCTCGGGTAGGTATTTCCAGAAGGTTAGCTTTCCACTTTTCAATTCAATTTGTCTTACTGGTCTGAATCCTTCACAGGGATATATGAGAGGACACCCTGGAGTCTGGTGAATAAGGGAGAAAATTCTCCTGGAGCAGCTGAAAAATAAGGAAAATTAACTAAAGGTGGTTGGGGAGGGGGAAAGCAGCAAATTGCTCTATATTTCTTTCTTACTCTGGAGATGGTCTGTGTGTGTGTGCTTGTGTAGATGGAAAACCTCTCAGGCTGAAGGGAAGGAAGCTGATTTTCCTCCCTGGCAGAGCCAGCAGAAGGCTGACAGCACAGTATATTATTCATTTGCACTCTATGAGTCATCTCCTGCTCTGTTAGTCAAAAGAAAATTATTGTGACCAAAGGGAAAGGTGAAAAATAGTCCAAAGCAGAATTATAGCCTTCCCTGCACCATATTTTCTTATCACATTTGCAAGCAGCCACATGCCAGGACAAACAAGGAGCTGACTCCTAGGACTGCAGACAAGCAGAGATGGAGGTTTTGGCCCCTCATCTCCAGACATATTTCTGGTCTTAATTTCTGCTCCCCAGCCTTGAACAGCAAAAGTTTCCAGGCACAACTGAAAAAACTTGCCTTCAATATGTTTTATTGCTAAACCCACAAGCTTAAAAGTAGTTGTGGACAAAGCATAGAACCATAGAGTTGTTAGGGTTGGAAGGGACCTCAAGGATCAGCCACTTCCAGCCACCTCCCTGGGCAGCACATTCCTCAAAGATCATCAAGTCCAACCTATCACCCAACACTATCTCACCAACTCAACCATGGCACCAAGTGCCTCATCCAGGCTCTTCCTAAACACCTCCAGGGATGGTGACTCCACCACCTCCCTGGGCAGCACATTCCAGTGGCCAACCTCTCTTTCTATGAAGAACTTCTTCCTAACATCCAGCCTAAACTTTCCCTGGCACAACTTGAGGCTGTGTCCTCTTGTTCTGGTTGCCTGGGAGAAGAGACCAACCCCCACCTGGCTGCAACCTCCCTTCAGGTAGTTGTAGACAGCAAGAAGGTCTCCCTGAGCCTCCTCCTCTTCAGGCTAGACACCCCCAGCTCTCTCAGCCACTTTGCAGACAGAAGTGTTGCTTAGAAACAAAAGTGAAAGCCAACAGTCCTTAATTTTGCCTCCCAAGGAGGACTGCAAACTAAAATAGTGCCTTGAGACCACTGGAGTTCACCAGCAAAGTTGGATGATAGGCAGAAAACTGCATCAAAAGATGTGTGGCCAGCAGGCCAAGGGAGGTGATTCTGTCACTCTGCTCATGTGAGACCCCACCTGGAGCACTGCATCCAGCCCTGGAGCCCCCAACACAGGGACATGGATCTGTTGGAGAGGGTTCAGAGGCCACAAAGATCCAAGGGCTGCATCACCTATTCTGCAAGGACAGGCTGAGGGAGTTTGGTCTGTTCAGTCTGGAGAAGAGAAGGCTCCAGAGAGACCTTATAGCAGCCTTCCACTCCCTGATGGGCACCTACAGGAGAGCTGGAGAGACACTTCTCATAAGGGCTGTCATGATAGGACAAGGAGCAATGGGAAGGACAAAGGTGAGAGGACTAGGAGCATTAGGAAGAAGTTCTTCACTATGAGAGTAGTGAGACATTGAAACAGCTTGCCCAGAGTAGGTGTGAATGCCTCATCCCTGGAAGCATTTAAAACTAGGCTGGATAGAATAAACCAGGTTGGAAGAGACCTTCAAGATCATCGTGTCCAACCTATCACCCAACACCACCCAATCAACTAACCCATGTAACCAAGCACCCTGTCAAGTCTCCTCCTGAACACCTCCAGTGACGGCAACTCCACCGCCTCCCCAGGCAGCCCATTCCAATGGGCAATCACTCTCTCCGTGTAAAACTTCCTCCTGACCTCCAGCCTGAACTTCCCCTGGCACAGCTTTGAGCAACCTGTTATAGCAGGAGGGGTCCCTGCCCATTGCAAGGGGGTGAAACTAGATAATCTTTAAGGTTCCTTCCAATCCAAGCCAGTTTATGAATCTATGAGCATGAATATGTTGTGGTGGAAGCCTCATCCCTGGAGGTGTTTGCAGCCAGGCTGGATGTGGCTGTGAGCAACCTGCTGTACTGTGAGGCATCCCTGCCATGGGCTGGAAATAGATGATCCCTGAGGTCCCTTCCAACCTTAACAATTCTATGATTCTAAAATCTGGGCTGGGAAATGTTGTATTTTGGGAGCCATACTCCCCAGAAGCCATCACCATTCCCAAAGCTGTTGGTTGCTGCTAGCTCTGCTGCCTCCACCCAGCCTACCACCACATCCCTTCAGGTGCTGGTTGAGCCAGAGCTCCCAGGTCTCCAGCAAGCTGAGGAGGAAACACTTATCACCAGCAGCTGCTGCAGTGAGTGAGGCTCTGGTTTAAGTAATTCATTTTGATAATAATGTGCAGCCTAATTGATCAGCCATTAATTTCCTTCCTTCCTAGTTTCTCCTAATTATCTCCATTACCCAGAAGCTCCTCAGGGCATGTTCCTTGGTGAGTGTGCCTACTTTTTATTGCTTTTTGCAAAAGTACAACAACCTGCAATCATTCAATGCCATTCCATCTCTCAGCACCCCCCATGGTGTGGCACACTCTGTTTCTGGGCTCTTCTAGACCAGAGTTAAGCTCTCTTCCTATGGGAAATATTGGCCTTTTATGCTGTGGCAGGAATTCAAGCAGTGGCAAATTGCTTTTTCCAGCCCAAGCCATACTCTAGGCTGCATCAAGAGGAGTCTGGCCAGCAGATCAAGAATCATAGAAACAATCAGGTTGGAAAAGACCTCAGAGATCATCAAATCCAGCCTAAAATCTAGCACCTCCTGACAACTAACCCATGGGCCCAAGTGTCACATCCAATCCTTTTTTGAACACTTCCAGGGATGGTGACTCCACCACCTCCCTGGGCAGCACATCCCAATGGCTAACAACTCTCTCTGGGAAGAACTTTCTCTTCACCTCCAGCCTAAACTTCCCCTGGCACAGCTTGAGACTGTGTTCTCTTGTTCTGGTGCTGGTTGCCTGGGATAAGAGACCAACCCCAAGAGGAAATTCTTCCTCCTTTACTCACAGAATCAGAATCACCAAGGTTGGAAGAGACAAAGATCACCAAGTCCAACCTGTCACCCCAGACCTCATGACTCAACCATAGCACCAAGTGCCACATCCAATCCCCTCTTGAACACCTCCAGGGATGATGACTCCACCACCTCCCTGGGCAGCACATTCCAGTGGCCAATCTCTTCCTGTGAAGAACTTTCTCCTCACCTCAAGCCCAAACTTTCCCTGGCACAGCTTGAGACTGTGTCCTCTTATTCTGGTGCTGGGTGCCTGAGAGAAGAGACCAATCCCAAGAGGAAATTCTTTCCCCTTTACTCTCCTCTTATGAGGCCTCACCTCAAACATCCAGTGGTTATTGGTAAAAGGTGGGATGCATCCCTGTCCTTCATGCATTGTCCTGTTCTAGTGGGCTATGAGGTGCAGGATAAAGTCCTACCCTCCAGACAGCATTAGACTGCAGTGTGAGGAGGGCAAGGTGCTGTGTGCCCAAGTAGAGGTGGTACAGCTTCCAGGACAGGAAGGCAGGAGACATACATGCATGTACATCATGACCTCTGTGCAGGCACAGGGCACTCATCATGGATTATAGAAGCAGATTTCTGATCCACTTTCTGGAGCAGTTGCTTCAGCTGAACAAGTCAAGTTCCTGCAGCACAAGTCTGCCCAGGAACTGAACTAGAAGGCATCAAAGTGTGCAGACACGAGGTGCATCTTCATCTTCAAGCAGCAAAGCTGCATCAGCAGCATCCAAAATCTTCCAAAGCCACAGGGGCACAGGTACAGAATCCCAGGGGTGCACTCTTTTCTTTGCCCTGATTTCCCTGGGGGGAAAAAAAATTCCCTAGCTGGGAAGGAGCTATGGTACAGTGTTGTGTTGTGCACTGCTGGGAGGCCTAGGGGCCTGGGGTGAGCTGCATAAAGCACCTGCTCTGCCCTCTAGATATAGGGTCAAGGCTTTCTTTTCTGACAGCAGAAAAATCTATGCACACCAGAACTTCCTCCTCCAGCCTGAAAAATATGACCACACTGACCCTGCTGAGCTGAGAGAGATTGCTTAGCAGAGAGGAAAGGGAAGGAGGTCATCACTGGTTTTAAATTTCATTGTAAGAAAGGAAGCTTCACCTTCAGAAAGACATTTTCATGAGACCCTAGCTACAGCACTCTGTGATGGAAGGATTAAGACATACATGAGTTGTAAGGAGACAAATACCTCTGTCTTCCTCTTGTAGCTTCTAATGAGCCATTTAATGAGAAACAGCAAGAGTGAAAGCTCAAAACCTCTCTGGCCCTCTCTGCAATTCTTTAGGCTAATGGCAGGATACAGCTCAGGAGCATAAGATGCAGATGCTCAACACAGAGCAAGCCAGAAGCATACAACAATCAAACGCACTTCTCTTTTATTGCTTCTGAAATTCCCCACAACATTCCACTCCCTTATCTCTCAGGATTCCATCCTGGTGATGTCTGCAGCCTTTCCCCACTGTCCATTTCACAGTACCACCAAGGTTGGAAGAGACCTCGAAGATCATTGAGTCCAACCTGTCACCACAGACCTCATGCCTAAACTGGGGCACTTGGTACAACTTTGTGTCCTTACAATGATCACACCAACCTGCTCTTCAAACCTATATCCAAAACCAGGTCTCTCATCCTTCCCTCATCACATCCATGTCCCAGTCCCTTAATCATCCTCACAGCCTCCATTGGACTCTCTGGTAGTTCCCTGTCACTCTTGAGCTGGGGAGCCCAGGTGTGGGCCCAGTGCATCAGATGTGGTCTCACTAAGGTAGAATAGAGGGAGAGGAGAGCCTCCCTCACCCTGGTGAGGCCACATCTGGAATATTGTGCCCAGTTCTGGGCCCCTCAGTTCAAGAAGAACCTCAGGGAAAACTGTTTGAGGGAGTCCAGCACAGAGCCAGAAAAATGATTAAGGGAGTGGAACATCTTCCATATGAAGAGAGACTGAGGGAGCTGAGGGCTCTTCAGCTTGGAGCTGAGGAGACTGAGAGGTGACCTCATTCATGGTGATAAAGCTGTGCAGGGTGAGTGCCCAGAGGCTGGAGCCAGGCTCTGCTGGGGGATGCCCAATACCAGCACAAGGGGCAGTGGTGGAAGTTGAGGCAGAGGAAGTGCCATGGAAACAGGAGGAAGAGTTTTTTCCCTGTAAAGGTGACAGAGGCCTGGAACAAGCTGCCCAGGGGGGCTGTGGAGTCTTCCTCTGGAAATATTGAAAACCCACCTGGATGTGTTCCTGTGTGACCTGCTGTAGGTGATGCTGCTCTGGCAGGGGGGTTGGACTGGATGAGCCTTCAAGGTCCCTTCCAGCCTCTAACATTCTGTGATTCTGTGATTCCCCTGTAGATTCAAGTTTTACCATACAGCTACCAAAAACTCAGTAAAGGTGGCTGGACATGAAACCAAAGGCAAAGCAGAATGCAAGGTAAAATACAACCAAGTTACACTCCATCAGATAAGGAGATACCAACACTGCACTTGCAAACATGGTTGGGTCCAGTGCAGCTCTGGCATCTGAGTGGCTCAAATGGTCTCCAAGCAGACTTTTCTGTAAGGTGTTCCTCCACATCAGCTCCCTTCTATGGGCTTGCCTGTGATTTGACCTGGGTACTGGTTGATAGTAGGCTGAACATGAGCCAGCAGTGTGTCCAGGTGGCCAAGAAGGCCAATGGCATCCTGGCCTGCATCAGGAAGAGTGTGGCCAGCAGGAGCAGGGAGGCCATTCTGCCCTGTGCTCAGCACTGGTTAGGCCACACCTGGAGTCCTGTGTCCAGTTCTGAGCTCCTCAGTTTAGGAAAGATGTTGAGTTGCTGGAAGGTGTCCAGAGAAGGGCAACAAAGCTGGGGAGGGGTCTGGAGCAGAGCCCTGGGAGGAGAGGCTGAGGGAGCTGGGGTTGCTTAGCCTGGAGAAGAGGAGGCTTAGGGGAGACCTTATTGCTCTCTATAACTACCTGAAGGGAGGTTGTAGTCAGGTGGGGGTTGGTCTCTTCTCCCAGGCAAGCAGCACCAGAACAAGAGGACAGAGTCTCAAGCTATGCCAGGGGAGGTTTAGGCTTGAGGTGAGGAGAAAGTTCTTCATAGAAAGAGAGATTTGCCATTGGAATGTGCTGCCCAGGGAGGTGGTGGAGTCACCATTCCTGCAGTTGTTTAAGAAGAGACTGGATGGGGCACTTGGTGCCATGGTTTAGTTGATGAGATGGTGTTGGGTGATGGGTCGGGCTCTACAATCTCTAAAGTCTTTTCCAACCTGGTTATTTCTATTCTATCCTCTCTCTCCTGTGAGATTTCAAGCCTCTTCTCTAGCTTTCAGCAAAGCTCTCCCACCCACTGATGACCTTTTTAAGGAATTCAAATGCTAACAGTTCATTCAAGCTATTATGCAACTCACTCTTCAAACTAGCAGGGAAAGGATCAAAACTGGGAGCAAGTCGACCTGCCTGTGCTCCCTGGTTCTGACTTGCTTTGTTTGCCTGCCAGGCTGTTTGAGGAGGGCTGGGGAAGTGTGCTTTGTTACTGGTTGAATGCTCAGAAGCTCTCAGTGTCGTGTCATTATTCATCTTTTCTGTTTTGATCATTTAAGCAATCTTTTCATGTTGTTTTCCTGCTGGATATATTAGCTGACATGCAACAACCAGACTTTTCACAAAGCTCTTTGGTGCCTGTGGGCACACACCTAGCTGATGCCTGTTTAAATGGCAGTTTCACAGCCTTCAGAGGTATGCTGCATCAGCTGAGAAGGGAAAAAAAAGAGCTGCTGCACTGGAAAGCTCAAGATGCCCTTAAAAGCCTCTACTCAAATCAGAGGAAGGGTAGGGGAAAGCACTGTGTCAAAGTAAACACCTGGGGCTTACTCCTGAAAGCACCTCGCTGATCTCACAGAATTTCAGGGGCTGGAAGGGACCTCAAAAGCTCACCCAGGCCAACCCCCCTGCCAGAGCAGGAGCACCTAGAGCAGGACACACAGGAACACATCCAGGAGGGGTTTGGATATCTCCAGAGAGGGAGACTCCACAACCCCCCTGGGCAGCCTGTTCCAAGCCTCTGTCACCATCACAGGGAAAAAAAGTTTTCCTCATATTTACATGAAACTTCCTCTGCCTCAGCTTCCACCATCCCCCTTGTGCTGGCACTGGGCATCACCCAGCAGAGCCTGGCTCCAGCCTCTTGGGACTCACCCTTTGCATCTTTATAAACATTGATGAGGTCACCCCTCAGTCTTCTCTGCTCTAAGCTAAAGAGCTCCCTCAGCCTCTCCTCATACAGAAATTGTTCCACTGCCTTCGCCATCCTCTTGGCTCTGCTTTAGGATCATAGAATCAATAAGGTTGGAAAAGACCTTGAGAGGCCTTGAGCACAAGCCCTGTGAGGAGAGGCTGAGGGAGCTGGGGTTGTTTAGACTGGAGAAGAGGAGGCTCAGGGGAGACCTTACTGCTGTCCACAACTACCTGAATGGAGGCTGTACACAGGTGGGGGTTGGTCTCTTCTCCCAAGCAAGCAGCACCAGAACAAGAGGACACAGTCTCATTTGTGCCAGGGGAAGTTTAGGCTGGAGGTGAGGAGAAAGTTCTTCACTGAGAGAGTCATTGGCCATTGGAATGTGCTGCCCAGGGAGGTGGTGGAGTCCCCATCCCTGGAAGTGTTTAAGAGGAGATTGGACGTGGCACTTGGTGCCGTGGTCTAGGCATGGGGTCTGTGTTGATAGGTTGGACTCGATGATCCTCGAGGTCTGTTCCAACCTTAGTGATACTGTGATACTGTGATACTGTGACCTCAAAGATCATCAAGTCCAACCTGTCACCCAACATGTCATGCCTTCAAGTGCCACGTCCAATCCCTTTTTGAACACCTCCAGGGATGGTGACTCCACCACCTCCCTGGGCAGCACATTCCAATGGCCAATTACTCTTTCTGGGGAGAAATTTCTCCTCACCTCCAGCCTAAACTTCCCCTGGCACAGCTTGAGACTGTGACCTCTTGTTCTGGTGCTGCTTGCCTGGCAGAAGAGACCAGCCCCCTCCTGGTTACAACCTCCCTTCAGATCTCGGTATTAACTACTGTGTGAGGTAACAGGAAGGAGGGAAGAAGTGGGGGGGGGAGGAGGTGAATGATCCCCCTGGATCCATCCAGAGGGATGTGAGGAGTTTCTGTGTTGTGTATGAATTGTAAATGCACACACACACATATGCATATATTGCACATGTCTAGTATATTTTGTACATATTCATTACATTTCTTATCTCTAGATTGTAGTTTGCTTGTAAATAGAGCTTCATCACTGGAGGTGTTCAGGAGGAGACTTGAGAGGGTGCTTGGTTGCATGGTTTAGTTGATTAGGTGGTGTTGGGTGATAGGTTGGACATGATGATCTTGAAGGTCTCTTCCAACCTGGTTTATCCTATCCTATCCTATCCTATCCTATCCTATCCTATCCTATCCTATCCTATCCTATCCTATCCTATCCTATCCTATCCTATCCTATCCTATCCTATCCTATCCTATCCTATTCATTTGCTCCCAAACCCTTCTGAGCCACTCTCTGGAACTTTTATTTTGGGGATAGTTTTCTCCAAATTAGTTAGGGGGGGTTGGGGGGGGAGAGTTTGGGGGAGTGGGGGCTGTAATTTCAACCCACCACAGCCCCACAGCTTTTCATCACAGTCAGCCTGAAGGGGCTGGATGTGTGCACCATGACTGGTGAGTTCCAGTCTCGAGAGTTTAGTTGACAAAACAGAAACCTTAAACTGGATGCTGGAGGTACAAAAGGGAGACAGTGATGACCTGCTTGTGTGAACTAAAAGCAAAACAGCAAAAAGAGAAGAGGAGGCTCAGGGGAGAACTTACTGCTCTCTATAACTACCTGAAAGAAGGCTTGGGGTTGGTGCTGAAGGGAGGTTGTAGCCAGGTGGGGGTTGGTCTCTTCTCCCAGGCAAGCAACACCAGAACAAGAGGACACAGTCTCAAGCTGTGTCTGGAGAAGTTTAGGCTGGAGGTGAGGAGAAAGTTCTTCCCAGAAAGAGTAATTGGCCATTGGAATGTGCTGCCCAGGGAGGTGGTGGAGTCACCATCCCTGGAGGTGTTCAAGAGGGGATGGGGCTGGATGTGTGCACCATGACGTGTGAGTTCCAGTCTCGAGAGTTTAGTTGACAAAACAGCAAGTGGAACTCTTCCCTCTGCAAAAGAAGCTCTCCTCCAAACTGCACAGCAGCGTGACTAATGACATCTTATCATAACCCTGAAATGTCAGTGAGTTCCCTGCTTCTGGAAACACAGTGCTGAACACAACAGAGCACTGTGTGATCCCATGCATCTTAGTTCCAATGCATAGTTTTGCCTCACATGGCTGCTGATATTTTTTTTCCCCTCTTAGGACTTAATCATCTACGTTCTCAGTTACTGGGGGTTGTTAGATTCAGAAGGGTTTTTTAACGGGATTGATCTGTTTGCAAGAGGTGAGCATGTATCCCTCAAGCTCTGCCAACACTTTTTCCATGTAATTGGGTCCATTCCAGTCCTTAGAGTGCTAGGTTTTCATTACTTTGCTCTCCAGGAGGTATTGGTTTGCCCACAGTTCTGTGCTAGTTATTGCAAGCCAGGTTACACCTGCTGGACCTATTCTATTCTATTCTATTCTATTCTATTCTATTCTATTCTATTCTATTCTATTCTATTCTATTCTATTCTATTCTATTCTATTCTATTCTATTCTATTCTATTCTATTCATTCCATTCCATTCCATTCCATTCCACTCCATTCCATTCCATTCCACTCCATTCCATTCCATTCCATTCCATTCCATTCCATTCCATTCCATTCCATTCCATTCCACTCCATTCTATTCTATTCTATTCTATTCTATTCTACTCTATTCTATTCTATTCTATTCTATTCTATTCTATTCTATTCTATTCCATTCTACTCCATTCTACTCCATTCCATTCTATTCTATTCCATTCTACTCCATTCTACTCCATTCCATTCTATTCTATTCCATTCTACTCCATTCCATTCCATTCCCATTCCATTCCATTCCATTCCATTCCATTCCATTCCATTCCATTCCATTCCATTCCATTCTACTTCATGGTTTCTTTGCTTATGAGTCTTAGCAGAGTGCAAAAGCCTTGAAACAGCCCAAAGGAGAGGAGCTTTGGTGAAAACAGAAAGTAAGGGAACATTCTGGGCAGGGTTAGTCCATGTAACTGGCGATGCCTAATAATGCCTCTGCCTTTGATATGTGTGTTGCACTGTGTGGATGACACATTTGTGGAGTGGTTTCCCTTGGTTAAGGCAGTAAAGTAGACAAAAGTAATTTCAGGATCAATATTGTATTAAATTATTCAGAAAACCACCAGTTTTCAGTTAGGAACCAAGAGTCAATAACAGAATAGAATAAACCAGGTTGGAAGAGACCTTCGAGATCATCAAGTCCAACCTATCATCCAACACCACCTAATCAACTAAACAATGGCACCAAGCACCCTGTCAAGTCTCCTCCTGAACACCTCCAGTGATGCTGACTCCACCACCTCCCTGGGCAGCACATTCTAATGGACAATCACTCTCTCTGTGTAAAACTTCCTCCTCACCTCCAGCCTAAACCTCCCCTGGTGCAGCCTGAGACTGTGTCCTTTTGTTCTGGTGCTGGTTGCCCGGGAGAAGAGACCAACCTCTGCCTGTCTACAACCTAACCTGGTGAACTGATACAGTCCTTAAACCACTTCAGAGCAGATCTGAACTGTGTGCACACAATGAGGGGTTTGAAACCAATCTAGCAAAGGTCTTATCATGAAAAACCTTGCCCTGATACGGATGGGCTTCCAGTTTTACCCTAAAGGTCTTTCAAGTTTCTGTAATTCTGCCTTATTCCCTCCAGAAAGGAAGGAAGGAAGGAAGGAAGGAAGGAAGGAAGGAAGGAAGGAAGGAAGGAAGGAAGGAAGGAAGGAAGGAAGGAAGGAAGGAAGGAAGGAAGGAGGGAAGGAGGGAAGGAGGGAAGGAAGGAAGGAAGGAAGGAAGGAAGGAAGGAAGGAAGGAAGGAAGGAAGGAAGGAAGGAAGGAAGGAAGGAAGGAAGGAAGGAAGGAGGGAAGGAGGGAAGGAGGGAAGGAAGGAAGGAAGGAAGGAAGGAAGGAAGGAAGGAAGGAAGGAAGGAAGGAAGGAAGGAAGGAAGGAAGGAAGGAAGGAAGGAAGGAAGGAAGGAAGGAAAAAAAGGTCTTGTAAGAGCCCTCAATCTCCCTGCTGAGTGCTTCTCCAGCAGAAAGGTTTAAATTCAGGGCACAATTCTGCCTTTTGGAGGCAGCCTCTTCTTCTGAAGCTCTCAGCCCCCAAACACTGACAGGCCTTATGATACAGAAAGGAGCAGTGATGTAATTGGCTTTGGTGGTGTCACTGCCTGACCCCAGAGAGAGCAGGGAAGATTTTAGAGACCAACTGATTCCCTTTTAACACAAGGGCTTGTTAAGCCTCTTCTCCTTCTGGAGGAAAGGTGATTTGCAGTAGTTGTGTTGTCAGTCATCAGCGGTGTGTGCAGCCAAGCTTCCAAGCTTGGGCTTTGTTTTGTTTTCTGTTCTTGCCTGGATTCCCTCTTTAACCTTATCAAAGCAGCTAAATTTCTTCAACCTATCGAGCTGAGCCTTGTCAGCTTCTTCAGATAGTTGCTGTCGACACAGCTGAGCAAAGCTGAATTGATCTTACAGCCCCCAGGACATCCTGCACAGCAGGCATGCTCTGCATTACCACCACATGCCTGAGCTAAAGTCCAGACCTTTCCAGCTTACTCCTGGCAGGGTGAAATGCTCTGTGCCACTCACATTATTTAAGGTCTTCCTGCTGCCACAAATTCCATCCCAGAAACCTTAGACTGGATGCTGGAGATACAAAAGGGAGACAGTGATGACCTGCTTGTGTGAACTAAAAGCAAAACAGCAAAAAGAGAAGAGGGGGCTCAGGAGAGAACTTACTGCTCCTATAACTACCTGAAAGAAGGCTTGGGGTTGGTGCTGAAGGGAGGTTTTAGCCAGGAGGGGGTTGGTCTCTTCTCCCAGGCAAGCAGCACCAGAACAAGAGGACACAGTCTCAAGCTGTGTCAGGAGAGGTTTAGGCTGGAGGTGAGGAGAAAGTTCTTCCCAGAGAGAGTCATTAGTCATTGGAATGTGCTGCCCAGGGAGGTGATGGAGTCACCATCCCTGGAGATGTTCAATAGGGGATTGGACATGGCACTTGGTGCCATGGTTTACTCATGAGGTCTGTGGTGACAGGTTGGATTGGATGTGGCACTTGAAGCCATGGTTTAGTTGTCAGGAGGTGTTAGGTATTAGGTAATAAGTTGGACTTGATGATCTCTGAGGTCTTTTCCAACCTGGTTGATTGACTCTATGAAAAAACCCTCAGCCTGACATAACATCAACAACAAAAAAATCCCTGTTCAGGTAGAGCTGAAGCTGTCTGTCTGAGAAAGCAGCACTAAACTAAGATTAGTTATGTTAGAGAACAAAGTGTGGCTGTCAGCTACTCTCCATGCGGAGCCTGACAAGTGACTGGCTGTTTTCCAAGCTGTTAGGCACCCACGTTCCTGCACATTTGCTGTGCCCTCTGTGTTCTCCACTAGCAGGCAGGCACAGTGGCAGTACCCCATGGGTCCCAAGAATCTTGTCCTTAACTCTGCAAGCACAAAACAGGCTGGAGTTTGATAAATAGGGAACTTGAGAACCAGGTCACCAAGGTGAGCAAGGGAGCTCAGCCCAAGGGCAGCAAAGGATCTTAAACTACTTGTTCAGGTTGAGGGAGGTTTTCCTCCCTCTCTACTCAGTCCTTGTGAGGCCACACCTGGAGTATTGTGTCCAGTTCTGGGCTCCCCAGTTCAGGAGAGACTGGGAACTGCTGGAGAGGGATCAACAGAGGGCCACAAGGATGAGGAGGAGCATCTCTCTTCTGAGGAGAGGCTGAGAGACCTGGGGCTGTTTAGCCTGGAGAGAAGCAGACTGAGACAGAATCTTCCCAATGCTGATCAAGATATAAGGACTGGGGAGTGAGAGGATGCAGCTGGGCTCTTTTCAGTGTCATCCAGTGATAGGACAAGGGGCAGTGGGTTGCACTTAAACATAAGGAAAAACTTCTTTCCTGTGAAGAAGCAGGCTGCCCAGAGAGGTTGTAGAGTCTCCTTCTCTGGAGACTTTCAAAACCTGCCTGGACATGTTCAAGAGGGGATTGGACATGGCACTTGTTGCCATGGTTTAGTAGTCATGAGGTCTTGGGTGACAGGTTGGACTTGATGATCTTATGATTTTTATGATCTTATGATGATTTTATGATTCTATGACATCGTGATCCTTGGCAACCTGATCTTGGCCAACCTGTTTTAACAGTGGGGTTGGCCTAGATGATTTCTGAAGGTCCCTTCCAAGGCCCCTCCACCATGCTGGGATTCTGTGCGGCTGTGCTTACTTCATTCCTCAATAATATCTGCACCTCCTAACTTTGAAGTGGAGAAGCAGAAGGAAATTCTCCTGGAGCAAAGAGCCACTTTGTTTCCCAAAGGTCTTTGTGGATTTCCATGCCTACCTGCTTGTGTGCATATTAGATAATGGCTGTTTACAGAGTGGCCCCCAGAGGGAAGACAGGCAGATGCTGATGAGACAATTTCAGTGTAACTCTGAGATCAGTGAAAAATGCATAAGCTCGTGCAGCTGTGGTCTGTGAGGCAGGGTCCTTGATAAAAGAGGGAAAATAATCACATCTGAAAAATAAGGGATCAAATCCTCATCACAGTGTTTAATCTTCCTAAGGGACAGTCATAGAGTGGTAGGGGTTCAAAGGGACCTCCAGAGGCCATCAAGTCCAAGCTCCCTGCCAAAACACAATCACCTAGGGCAGGTCACACAGGGATGCATCCAGATGGGTCTAGAAAGACTTCAGAGAAGGAGACTCCACAACCTCTCAAAGGTCTTTTCCAACCTGATTTATTCTCCTTCTCCTTCTCCTTCTCCTTCTCCTTCTCCTTCTCCTTCTCCTTCTCCTTCTCCTTCTCCTTCTCCTTCTCCTTCTCCTTCTCCTTCTCCTTCTCCTTCTCCTTCTCCTTCTCCTTCTCCTTCTCCTTCTCCTTCTCCTTCTCCTTCTCCTTCTCCTTCTCCTTCTCCTTCTCCTTCTCCTTCTCCTTCTCCTTCTCCTTCTCCTTCTCCTTCTCCTTCTCCTTCTCCTTCTCCTTCTCCTTCTTCTCCTCTCCTTCTCCTTCTCCTTCCTTCTCCTTCTCCTTCTCCTTCTCCTTCTCCTTCTCCTTCTCCTTCTCCTTCTCCTTCTCCTTCTCCTTCTCCTTCTCCTTCTCCTTCTCCTTCTCCTTCTCCTTCTCCTTCTCCTTCTCCTTCTCCTTCTCCTTCTCCTTCTCCTTCTCCTTCTCCTTCTCCTTCTCCTTCTCTTCTTGTTCCTCTTCCTGTTCCAGAACTCTGTCAGCCTTACAAAAAGGAAGTTTTTCCTCATGTTGAGGTGGAACTTCCTGGGTTCCAGTTTGTATCCATTGTCCCTTGTCCTACCACAGGACACCACTGTAAATAGCCTTGCCCCTTCTTCTTGACAGCCACCCTGCAGATATTTATGAACATCCATAAGATCTGCTCTCAGACTTCTCTTCTCTAGGCTAACCAGCCTCAGGTCTCTCAGCCTTTCCTCATCACAAAATCACAGAATCACCAAGGTTGGAAGAGACCTCACAGATCATCAAGTCCAACCTGTCACCACAGACCTCATGACTAAACCATGGCACCAAGTGCCATGTCCAATCCCCTCTTGAACAGCTCCAGGGATGGGGACTCCACCACCTCCCTGGGCAGCACATTCCAATGGCTAACAACTCTCTCTGTGAAGAACTTTCTCCTCACCTCCAGCCTAAACTTCCCCTGTCACAGCTTGAGACTGTGTCCTCTTGTTCTCAGACAGATGTTCCAATCCCTTCATCATCCTCATAGCCTCTGTTGGACACTCTCCAGTATTTCCCTGTCTCTTTTGACCTGGGTAACTCCAGAACTGGACACAACAGCTGTCAGAAGCCTGGCACTGCCCACTGGTTGGGACTGCTCCTTGAGCTAACTGGAGTAACACTGTGCTTCAGCCTTAGGGTTTCTCCTTTACTAAGGGCTCAACACCTGTGTGACTAACAGAGCAGAGCTTCCTGGGGCTCTGTGTGTAATGGACCATCCATGCTGGGGTGCAGAAAAAAGAAACAAAGGTCACACTGCCAGGCAAGCAGGGAAGACTTTCCTGCCCCAGAGCTGCGCATCCACTTTGCAGACCCTATGTGAGCACTGAAGAAATGAAAAGCTGCAACTTTGTACAGCAATCTTCACACACATGAAAATTCTCCTTGCATAACCACAGAGAAAAGCTTCTCCCACAGTTGTCACTCACGAGGTCTTTGGGGGTTTATTTTACAGGCTGTTGAAATGGAGCATTGCAGAAACTCTGTTTGTCAACTACGAGGTGAGCAAATTCCCCCCGCAGCAGTTAATTACCCAGAGAAATAGTCCATTAAAGCTATTAAGATGCAAGAGGAAACAAGTGTGGAGTTTTGTGCCAGAACAAACAAACTCCTAAGACTTGGGAAACAAATTCAAATTTTACTGTGTTCAGTTCTTTGCTCCTCAGTTTAGGAAAGATGTTGAGTTGCTGGGAGGTGTCCAGAGAAGGGCAACAAAGCTGGGGAGGGGTCTGGAGCACAGCCCTGCGAGGAGAGGCTGAGGGAGCTGGGGTTGCTTAGCCTGGAGAAGAGGAGGCTCAGGGGAGACCTTCTTGCTCTCTCCAACTTCCTGAAGGGAGGTTGTAGCCAGGTGAGGTTGGTCTCTTCTCCCAGGCAAGCAGCACCAGAACAAGAGGACACAGTCTCAAACTGTACCAGGGGAGGTTTAGGCTGGATGTTAGGAAGAAATTCTTCCCAGAAAGAGAGATTGGCCATTGGAATGTGCTGTCCAGGGAGGTGGTGAAGTCACCATCCCAGGAGGTGTTTAGGAAGAGACTGGATGAGGCACTTTGTGCCATGGTTGAGTTGATTAGATGGTGTTGGGTGATAGGTTGGACTCAGTGATCTCGGAGGTCTCTTCCAACTTGGTTAATTCTATTCTATTCTATTCTATTCTATTCTATTCTATTCTATTCTATTCTATTCTATTCTATTCTATTCTATTCTATTCTATTCTATTCTATTCTATTCTATTCTACTTCTACTTCTACTTCTACTTCTACTTCTATTCTGTTCCTGGTTAATTCTTCTCTTCTCTCTTCTCTTCTCTTCTCTTCTCTTCTCTTCTCTTCTCTTCTCTTCTCTTCTCTTCTCTTCTCTTCTCTTCTCTTCTCTTCTCTTCTCTTCTCTTCTCTTCTCTTCTCTTCTCTTCTCTTCTCTTCTCTTCTCTTCTCTTCTCTTCTCTTCTCTTCTCTTCTCTTCTCTCACTTGGGAACCTAGCAAGCAAAATTCTGCCTGTTCTCTGACTTGGTGGAAATAAAAGTGATTTGAAATCTGAGAGGACAAACCCAAGAATGGAGGCAGTAGCAGAGAAAATGTGTCCTCTAACACCAGCCAGAAAACAAAGGATGATTAACAGAACAAGAATTAACAGGACAGACCTGAGATTGCTTCTGGAATGGAAATTCTCAGCCTGTGATAATGGGAAGGTTGTGATACCAAAGGAGAGTTGTGAGCACTCACTGCTATATGGTCATCATCTTGTTATCTGTAAAGCAGGCTGATTCTAAGGAGCAATTTGTTCATCTCTCAAATTATGGCTTGCTGGAGCATTCTGATTTCACAACTTGATTTCAGAAGCATTTCAGGCCTCATTTCCCTTAAGAGCAAGGAAGGTTTTCATTATGTATTATTTTCTTATACCTGAAAATCAGTGGTTAATCATCTGTCCTTGTGCTTTCATTCAGAGTCAAGGAACACACTTTATCCCTTTCAGGGAACATTCACTTAAGAAAGGGTTCAGCTCCATCTCTATTCACTTGGTGTGGATGCAAATGGCTTGGGAAGTGATTTTATTTGTATCTGTACTGGGATTCAGTGATTGTGGTTATTGCAGAATCCACTTGGTGAAGATTTCATATTAAATGAAAAATAGGTTGAGATGGTAAGCTGTCTTCTTGTCCCCTCCCTTACTTAACCAGAGCAGGTAGTCAGTCAAAAGTGGTGATGGTTTGAAATTTTCTGGCTGCAAAGGCAGTGATTTCCTCAGGACCCACTCTCTGAGCACTTAGAGGCAACAACAATCCATGCACTGCCTCTCCTCTGCTTGTTCAGCCATAGTGCTGAGCTGTGACATACCCCACAATCTAAAACCACTACCAATGCACTCTCTGACAGGGATGTAGAAGTGAATCCAAAACCTGAAAGGGACTCAGGAAAAATAAATCACAGCATCATAGAATTGTTTCAGTTGAAGAGGGCCTCTGAGATCACCAAGAGCAGCCATTAGCACAACACCGCCATGGCCACTAAACCGTGTCACAGATTTCTTGAACACCTCCAGGGATGGTGACTTCAGCACCTCCCTGGGCAGCCTGTTCCAATCCCTCACCACTCTTGCAGCAAAGAAATTTTTCCTAATCTCCAACCTAAACTTCCTCTATCAAATTTCAGGCTATTTCATCTCCTTCTATCACCTGATACTAGGGAAAAGAGACCAACCCTTACCTGTCTCCAACCTCCTTTCAGGAAGTTGTAGAGAGCAATGAGGTCTCCCCTCAGCCTCTTCTTCTTTAGACTTAAACAATTCCAGTTCCCTCAGCTGCTCCTCACCCCAGACTTGTTCTCCACCTTCACTACCTTTGTTGCCCTTCTCTGGACATGCTTCAGCACCTCAATATCTTTACTGTAGTGAGAGGCCCAAAACAATGTGGAGCCACCTGAGGTAGAAGGCTGTAATTGCTCTCTACTCATAGTCTCAGTTGAGTCGATGGCACTTTGGGAGATGGATGAGTGGTCATGGGGGTGTTAGGTTAAAGTTTGACTCGGTGATATTAAAGGTCTCTTTCAAGTAAAATAGTTCTATGATTCTATGATTTAATATTCCATGTTTCTATGACTCTGATTCACTAACTCTATGATTCTGTGGCTCTGTGATTCCATGATTTAATATTCTGTGGTTCTCTGACTCTATGATTCTGTGGCTGTATGACTATGATTCTATCACTATGATTCTGTGACTGTGATTCTGTGATTCTGTGACTCTGTGATTCTATGATTCTGTGACTCTATGACTCTGATTCTATGACTCTTTGATTTCATGATTCTATGGCTGTCTCTGATTCTATCATTATATGATTCTGTGACTGTGATTCTATGATTTAATATTCTATAATTCTATGTCTCTATGACTGATTCTATGAATCTCTGCCTCTATGATTCTATAATTCTATGATTCTATGACTCTATGACTGATTCTATAACTCTATGACTGTCTCTATGATTCTCTGATTCTATGACTCTGACTCTATGATTCTATGTCTCTATGACTGATTCTATAACTTTATGGATGTCTCTATGACTCTATGATTCTATGACTCTATGTCTCTATGACTGATTCTATGACTCTATGACTCTGTGACTCTGATTCCATGATTTCATGTTCTATGATTCTCTGACTCTATGATTCTGTGGCTCTATGATCCTATGTCTCTCTGACTATATGAATCTATGACCTTATGACTCTATGACTGTGATTCTATGACTCTATGATTTTATGGTTCTATGGCTGCCTCTGATTCTATGATTCTATGATTCTGACTCTGTGATTCTATGATTTAATATTGTATGATTCTATGTCTCTAGGACTGTCTCTATGACTCCATGTCTCTATGACTCTGATTCTATGACTCTGACTCTATGATTCTGTGACTCTGTGATTCTGATTCTGTGACTCTATGACTCTGATTCTATGACTATGATTTTATGATTCTATGGCTGCCTCTGATTCTCTGGCTCTATGGTTCTGTGACTCTGTGATTCTAAGATTTAATATTCTGTGATTCTATGTCTCTATGACTGATTCTATGTCTCTATGACTGATTCTATGTCTCTATGACTCTATGATTCTATAACTCTATGATTCTATGTCTCTATGACATTCTATAACTCTATGACTGATTCTATAACTCCATAACTCTCTCTATGACTCTATGATTCTATGACTCTCATTCTATGTCTCTGATTCTATAACTCTATGACTCCATGACTCCATGACTCTGTGATTCTATGATTCTGTGACTCCATGACTTTGTGATTCTATGACTCTATGACTCCATGACTCTGTGATTCTATGACTCTATGACTCCATGACTCTGTGATTCTATGAGTCTATGACTCCATGACTTCGTGATTCTATGACTCTATGTCTCCATGACTCTGTGATTCTATGAGTCTATGACTCCATGACTCCATGACTCTGTGATTCTATGACTCTATGACTCCATGACTCTGTGACTCTATGACTCTCTGACTCTCTGACTCTCTGATCTGTATCATCTCATCAAGACTGAACCCTTAAATGGAAGGATTTGTGAAGCATGGTCTGTCACACATGAAGTTTTAGTGCTGTCCCACACACACACACTTGAACATAAGCTTCCATATCTTGAAGACCAGAAATCAAAAGGCTGTCTGGCACCTTTCTCTTTAAGGCATTAATAATAGGTGCTGCCTGTGGAACATTTTAGACATTGTGGAGGGGTTTACTGTTTCTGTTCTTGTGTGTATTTATTAAGTGATATTTCCTAGTTTGCTGCAATGGGTGAAGAGATCAAAGGAGGACAGTATACAGTAGCCTTGTGTCCTGAAGTGAAATTATGATTCAGTTATTAGCTCTGCTACTCAGCAGCATACATGAACTAATGCAGCATCCATCCACTTTGCCTTATCCATTGTGACAAGCCTCCGGGGGGCTGAGCCACATGAAATTCATTTCACATCTCATTCACTGAGTGCCTGGGATTTGAAATACCTTTCTGCTCACCCAGGTTGCAGTGAGCTAGACTGCACAGATTCATTGGCAACAGAAAGGAAGGAAGGAAAGGCCTCCGTGGGGATGGTGCCTTCAAATTTCCTGCCGTGCCTCTGGAGATGCGCTGACATTCATTGCAGGGGCTGTGCACAGGTGTAGGTAGGACGAGGATGACTTAGAGAGTAATCATACATTTCAAACCAGTGGAAGCAGATTTGATGCACTCCAGGCAATAATGAAGCTTACAGCATATTAAAGAAGAAATAGAAAAGGTTGTATTCGATCTGAGATGCATGCCAGTGAAATCTGATCTTTTCCCTCTCCATTGACTCCAACGGCCCTGTGCTCCCCTTTTTGAACCATGTGGTGTTTGCCAGTTTATACTTAATTTCTGGGCAAGTTGGACAGATGAAAGCATTGCAACTGATACCCCACTCTTAAAGCATTGCAACTGAGACCCCACTCTTGGTCCAGATTGGTGCTTTTCCTGTTTCTAAGCAAAAACCTGGCAGGGGAAAAAATATTGCTAGAAACAGCAAGGGTGCTTTCCACAAGAAAAACAATTCCCCTCCTCAAACAACTGGCCCAAACTGTCACACAAACCAACATCTACAACAGCCTATATACAACATATACACACACACACATATATATAAACCATATATATACAACAGGGAATTACTGGTAGGACAGGACGAGGGGACAAAGGCAAATGGACACAAACTGGAACACAGGAAGCTCCACTTAAACATAAGGAAAATCTTCTTCATTTTGAGGGTGCTGAAGCCCTGGACCAGGCTGCCCAGAGAGGTTGTGGAGTCTCCTTCTCTAGAAGCATTCAAACCCTACCTGGGTGTGTTCCTGTGTGGCAGAACAAGAGCACACAGTCTCAAGCTGTGCCAGGGAAGGTTTAGGCTGGATGTAAGGAAGAAATTCTTCCCAGCAAGAGAGATTGGCTATTGGAATGTGCTGCCCAGGGAGGTGGTGGAGTCACCATCACTGGAGGTGTTTAAGAACAGACTGGATGGGGTGCTTAGTGCCATGGTTTAGTTGATTAGATGGTGTTGGGTGATAGGTTGGACTTGATGATCTCAAAGGTCTTTTCCTACCTGGTCTAGTCTAGTCTAGTCTAGTCTAGTCCAGTCTTGTCTAGTCTAGTCTAGCCTAGTCTTGTCTATTCTTCTATTCTATTCTATTCTATTCTATTCTATTCTATTCTATTCTATTCTATTCTATTCACCCTAGGTGATGCTGCTCTAGCAGGGGTGCTGGACTAGATGGGCTTCACAGGTCCCTTCCAACCCCCACCAGTCTGCTATTCTGTGATTCCGCAGCTGGGGAATCTACACAGGAACTTAACCAAACCATGAGACTCTCTTGCAGACAATGGCATCTCCACAAGTATCATTTTCTGCTTAAAGCAGCTCTCTGCCTCTCAGTCTCCAATGTTTGCTCACCCACACACATCCTGTTTTCTAGTGTTGGTTTTGTAAATCGCTGGTAGGTCATGAAAACGCTGCCTTTCCTTTCAGCACTTGGACCACAGAGATCATACCCTCTGCCCCTGTACCTTGCAGTGACTTTGTTTGAAGTGTTCTTCCAGTTGCTAGCATGCACAGACAGCATAATGTACAACTCATCACAGGCAAGGTGTTTCTGCTTTGAAGGCAAGCTTATGAATCAATTTATGAACCAGTGTTGGTTTCCCTATAATCATACACAAGCCTTGCTCCCAGTGCAGTCACATTGTCTTCATGAAATGGCATTGACTCAGCAGGAGAGGACACTGTAATTTTTCATATAGAATGGAATAGGATAGGATAGGATAGGATAGGATAGGATAGGATAGGATAGGATAGGATAGGATAGGATAGGATGGAATAGAATAGAATAGAATAGAATAGAATAGAATAGAATAGAATAGAATAGAATAGAATAGAATAGAATAGAATAGAATAGAATAAACCAGGTTGGAAGAGACCTCTGAGACCATCAAGTCCAACCCATCACCCAACACCATCTAATCAACTAAACCATGGCACCAAGTGCCTCATCTAGGCTCTTCCTAAACACCTCCAGTGATGACGACTCCACCACCTCCCTGAGCAGCACATTCCCATGGCATCACAGAGTTCCTGCACAATCACACAGGAGTCACAGGATGATAAGGGTTGGAAGGGACCTCTGGAGGTCATCAACTGGCCCTGATTATCCAGGGTGGTTAGCTGCTCCCAGTCAGTGCCTTGGAAAAGCAGGTCCCAAAGGCAACAAAGCTGGGGAGGGATCTGGAGCACAGCCCTGGGAGGAGAGGCTGAGGGAGCTGGGGTTGCTTAGCCTGGAGAAGAGGAGGCTCAGGGGAGACCTTCTTGCTCTTTACAACTACCTGAAGGGAGGTTGTAGCCAGGTGGTGGTTGGTCTCTTCTCCCAGGCAAGCAGCACCAGAACAAGAGGACACAGTCTCAAGCTGTGCCAGGGGAGGTTTAGGCTGGAGGTGAGGAGAAAGTTCTTCACAGAGAATTGTTAGCCATTGGAATGTGCTGCCCAGGGAGGTGGTGGAGTCCCCATCCCTGGAGGTGCTCAAGAAACCTTTGGACAGGGCACTCTGGGACATGGCTTAATGGCCATGGTGGTCTTAGGTTGACTTGATGATCTCAAAGGTCTTTTCCAAGCAAACTAGTTCTATGATTCTGTGATGTTCTTCTAGTCATGGAGCTGTCCCTTGTTTGCTGACTCGCTGGCAGGTTTTCATGGCAAGTGTGCTCACTCACTGGAAATTGTGCCTGTTGCCTAAGTGACCAATAATCCTGTTGAAGACTGCAAAAGAAGTTACCAAGGTGCCAAGGGACTCTGTCTAGAAATGAGAAATATTTGACAGTGGAAAGATGTCTGTTTGTAGTGCTGTTTGGTTCATTTTGCCAGGGAGAGCTGAAATCACAGTAGGCAGGCCGAGATCACTAAAACTCTTTTGCACATAGATTAACTTGTAATTCACTTACAGATGCCTGTGGGAATACAGCTCCTCAGACCAGCTTCCTCCAGCAGTAATGTGGTTTATGCTTCTGCTCTTGTGTTTTAATAAAAGTCATGAGATTAAGAATTCTCCCTGGTGACTGCCATCCTAGAGCTGCAATGGAAGACAGTGGATCATCCACAGCAGCTAGAAAGCACAGGCACTGGATTTGCAGGCGGGAAAAAGAAAGAGACACAGAGAGAGAGAGATCAGTGGTAATGTGACATGGCTTCTCCTGGGATGTACTAATCCTGCTCAGAAGAATTAGCTCACTTGACTCAATTGCTCCTTTGGGACTTGCAAATAGTGCATGTTTCAGTGATACATATTTGCATGGTACCACGAGCTGGGTCACTTAGGCTTTGAGGTGCTCCATAACATAAACTCTGATCAGGGAGAAAATTCTACTCACATTAACACAGCATTGTAGCAAAGCAGAAACTGCTGGTTGGTTGGTTTGCTTTTGTTCAGGAGAAGCGGTGAACTGCATTTTATTTGGTGTTTATACAAACTCTGGTCCTGGACCACAAGGATAAGTCCTGGGGATTGCAGTTAAATAAACAGCTCTTGAGATATGGAGGTTGCACCAAATCACTGCTCCTCAAGGGACTTTGGTTATTGTTCTTTCTGCCCTGACTAACCACATAGGTGGTGGAGTCACCATCCCTGGAGAATAGAATAGAATAGAATAGAATAGAATAGAATAGAATAGAATAGAATAGAATAGAATAGAATAGAATAGAATAGAATAGAATAAATAGAATAGAATAGAATAGAATAGGATAGAATAGAATAGAATAGAATAGAATAGGATAGAATAGACTAGAATAGAATAGGATAGGATAGGATAGGATAGAATAGAATAGAACAGAATAGAATAGAATAGAATAGAATAGAATAGAATAGAATAGAATAGAATAGAATAGAATAGAATAGAATAGAATAGAATAGAATAGACCAGGTTGGAAGAGACCTTTGAGATCATCAAGTCCAACCTATCACCCAACACCATCTGATCAACTAACTCATGGCACCAAGCACCCCATCAAGTCTCCTCCTAAACACCTCCAATGATGGTGGCTCCACCACCTCCCTGGGCAGCATATTCTAATGGCCAATCACTCTCTCTATAAAGAGTGATTTCTTCCTATCATCCAGACTAAACCTCCCCTGGCACAGCTTGAGACTGTGTCCTCTTGTTCTGGTGCTGCTTGCCTGGGAGAAGAGACCAACTCCCACCTGGCTACAACCTCCCTTCACTCATGAGTGTATTTCATGAGAGACCAGGGAGAACAGGACAGAGGAGATAATCTCATTCTGTAGGGAAGATGAATCAGGCTGTTTGAAAGAATGTGGCATTGTCTGCTCCAAGTAACAAGTAGCAACACCCAATTTAACAAGCTTTGCTTTACTGTGGGAAGGTTAATTACTTTTCAGAATGTATTCAATACAGAATTTCTCAAGCTGACTGCTTCAGCTGAAAGTCAATGTGTTATGTCCTCCCCACTTCAGCAGATCCTGCTATCTCCCCACCAAATCTCCTTCTGCTCCCTGACATGGGATGAAAAATTATTTAATGAGCTGCTGTGTTTTGCAGCTGTGTAAATAACCTTGGTGCAAGCATGCACCACAGATGATCAATGTGGCTTCCCCGCTGCTGGGAACACTCAGCAGCTTTGACTGCATGAGCTGCTTGAGGGTGCTGTGAGGAGATGGAGATTTCGAGTGGATTCTGCAGTGGTTCATATTGATTTAAGCCTGGCTGGTTGCACACCCACTCTCTTCACCCCTCTTTTCACATCTCCTGCTCCCATCAACCACCAGTGAGGCTCTGACCCCTCTCCTGCCTCTCCTGTGGCTCTGGTGCTGCATGGACCTGCAGCTGCACCACAGAAGGGACATCACTGTCACAGGAGCACAGGATGATAGTGGTTGGAAGGGGCCTATGGAGATCTTCAAATCCAACTCCCCTGCCAGAGCAGGACCATAGAATCTAGCTCAGCTTGCACAGGAATGCATCCAGATGGGGCTGGAAAGTCTCCAGAGAAACCTCTCTGGGCAGCCTGCTCCAGTGCTCTGTGACCCTCACAGTGAAGAAGTTCCTCCTCATGTTGAGGTGGAACAAGTGAGGAGAGCCTATCCCTTCCTTCCTGATCTGCAGCCCTCAGATATTTATAGACATTTATTAGGTCCTCTCTCAGTCTTCTCTCCAGACTAAACAGCCCCAGGGCTCTCAGCCTTTCCTCACCAGGCAGTGCTCCAGTCCCTTCAGCATCCTTGCAGCCCTCTGTTGGACTCTCTGCAGCAGATCCCTGTCCCTCTTGAGCTGGGGTGCCCAGAACTGAATGCAATATTCTAGGTAGGGCCTCACTAGGGCAGAGTAGAGGAGGAAGAGAACCTCCCCCAGTCTGCTGGACACATTCTTCTTCATGCACCCCAGGACACCATTGGCTTTCTTGCCCACAGGGGCATGTGGAGGAACATGCAGGGAAGCACAGCAAGGACAAGGTAGAGTAGGGGAAAAACCAAGCAAGGGGAAATATTTGGGGTTTGCAGAGCTTTGTCCTAACTGCTTTCAGCTGGGACTGGTGGTTTGGGGGCATTAATCAGCAGTAAAATCAGGCAGGACATAATATGCTACTGGTTTGAGCTAGCTCAGCTAAATCATTGAAATAGAGAACTTCAAGTAGTTAAAGATGTGTGAGACATGTGGAAAACCTTTGCCTCCTCCTGGGAAGAGCAAACCCCAGACCAGTAGAGAATCATAGAATCAACAAGGTTGGAAAAGACCTCAAAGATCATCAAGTCCAACCTGTCACCCAAGACCTCGAGCCATGCTGCTGCAGCACTGATGCTAGGAAACAAAGTTCATCCTGTTTGTGCCTCAGCTTTGTGTTGAGGGCATCTCACCAATGGCTAAGGCCAATGGCAAGATGCATTTTGAGGTGTGTGCTCTCAAGGCTCTGCATCTCCCACTTGTCTCCCTATGAGACATGCATTTAGAATAAACCTTTATTTAGAATAAACCAAACCAGGTTGGAAGAGACCTTCAAGATCATCACATCCAACCCATCAACCAATCCAACCCACCCAAACAGCTAACCCATGGCACCAAGCACCCCATCAAGTCTCCTCCTGAACACCTCCAATGATGGTGACTCCACCACCTCCCTGGGCAGCCCATTCCAATGGGCAATCACTCTCTCTGTACAGAACTTCTTCCTAATATCCAACCTGAACCTCCCCTGGTGCAGCCTGAGACTGTGTCCTCTTGTTCTGGTGCTGCTTGCCTGGGGGAAGAGACCAACCTCTGCCTGTCTACAACCTCCCTTCAGGTAGTTGTAGAGAGTGATAAGGTCACCCCTGAGTCTCCTCTTCTCCAGGCTGAGCAACCCCAGCTCCCTCAGTCTTTCCTCATAGGGCTTGTTTCAGTCTGTGTGTTGCTAAAAAGCAACTGCTGAGGGGAATTAGCAGAGCAGTAGGCAACCTGTGTGTCAGGCAAAGTAAGAGGATGCTTGCTTTGGAGCATGACCTCAGCCTAATCTCTCCCAGAAGCAATAAAATGTCTCGACAAATCATCATTGCCTAGGGCTCTGCTCCCAAGCACCAGGTGATGCCCAGTCAGATGGGACCTGTCAAGAGAAGAAAGGCCTCTGCCAGGAGGCAGCAGGCAGCTGGCTCCCCAGGTCTGTCATCTGCCCAGCAAAGTTTGCAGTAATTGCAAAACCTCTTTCTGAAAGGCTTTCTTCTGTTCTGCTTGTCACAACTCCGACATGTTAAGTAGGAACAAAAAGCAGGACAAATATGACATAGACCCTAAAGGCACACTGCTGTCCAACTATCATAGAATCACAGAATCAACCAGGTTGGAAAAGACCTCAGAGATCAGCAAGTCCAACCTGTCACCCAACACCTCATGACTACTAAACCATGGCACCAAGTGCCACATCCAGTCCCATCTTGAACACCTCCAGGGATGTTGACTCCACCACCTCCCTGGGCAGCACATCCCAATGGCCAATCTCTCTTTCTGGGAAGACTTTCTTCCTAACATCCAGGCTTAACCTCCCCTGGTGAAGCCTGAGACTGTGTCCTCTTGTTCTGGTGCTGGGTGCCTGGGAGAAGAGACCAACCCCCACCTGGCTACAACTTCCCTTCAGGGAGTTGGAGAGAGCAAGAAGGTCTCCCCTGAGCCTCCTCTTCTCCAGGCTAAGCAACCCCAGCTCCCTCAGCCTCTCCTCACAGGGCTGTGCTCCAGACCCCTCCCCAGCCTCCTTGCCTTTCTCTGGATGCATTCAAGTGTCTCAATGTCCTTCTTAAACTGATGAGACCAGAACTGGACACAGGACTCAAGGTGTGGCCTAACCAGTGCTGAGCACAGGGCACAATGACTTCCCTGCTCCTGCTGGCCACACTGTTCCTGATGCAGGCTAGGATGCCATTGGCCTTCTTGGCCACCTGGGCACACTGCAGGCTCATGTTCAGCCTACCATCAACCAGTAACCCCAGGTCCCTTTCTGCCTGGCTGCTCTCCAGCCATTCTGTCCCCAGCCTGTAGCACTGCATGAGGTTGTTGTGACCAATGTGTAGAACCTGGCACTTGGACTTTTTGAATGCCATCCTGTTGGACTCTACCTATCTGTCCAGCCTGGCAAGGTCCCTCTGCAGAGCCCTTCTACCCTCTAACAGCTCAACACCTGCCCCCAGCTTGGTGTCATCTGCAAATTTACTGATGATGGACTCAATCCCCTCATCCAGATCATCAATAAAGACATTGAACAGGATGGGGCCCAGCACTGATCCCTGGGGCACACCACTGGTGCCTGGCTGCCAGCTGGCTGTGGCACCATTCACCACCACTCTCTGGGCTCAGCCTCCAGCCAGTTCCTAACCCAGCTCAGAGTGCTGCTGGCCAAGCCAGGGGCTGACAGCTTGGCCAGGAGTTTGCTGTGGGGTACAGTGTTCTTAAAGGCATCCAGCCTCAAACCCTAACAATGTTAAATAGGTGATTGCCAGACATAGTTCTGCAATGAGGAGCAGCAGGGTTGCTAACAGGATAAAGGTTATTTATCCTTTTTGATCCCAAGAGTTTTATCCACCACACCTCCTCCCGTATCTGGCCCCCGGCCACGGCTGTCACTGGCACCGCAGCTACACTGCTAGGTGAAGCTAAAAGAAGGAACCTGGGACTGTGAGGCATGGACAACCGACAAACTGAAGAAATTTGGGGTTGGAAGTGTTTAAAAAAGAGCCTGGATGAGGCACTTGGTGCCATGGTTTAGTTGATCAGATGGTGTTGGGTGATAGGCTGGACCTGACGGTCTCGAAGGTCTTTTCCAACCTGGTTAATTCTGTATACGCCTTTCAGTCTCTTAAGGCTGTGAAGTGAACTCATCCAACTTGCCAAGCGCCCCGGCTGGAAATCAAACCGGAATTCGTTTCAACGTCTTCATTACTCCCGACAGCAGCCTCGCCGCAGCTCAGCTTGCTGGCTGAAACCCACTGCTGCCACCCGGTGTTGCTCTGTGAGAGCAAGCGCTGGGCTCCGCGGCCAACGCCAGGAGCTTCAGGAGGTCGTTTAGCAGGAGAGAAGAGAGGAAAAGGCAATGCCTGGACAGACTTAGGGAGCATGCTTCCAGCTGCCTAAGGCGTTGTGCAGTGATGGTCTTCAAGAAAGCACAGGAGCCACGAGGAAGTAACTGTGGCTGTTCGGTGGCTGATGAGAAGATGTTGGGAGGCGGGTTGTTTTGTTTAATTGGAGGTCACATGCAAGTATGTTAAATCCCCCATGAAATGAAGGAGGAGGAGGTGCAGCACAGCTCTTTTTCATGCAGGTAATCCACTTTCCTGCCCTGGATTTTCTTCTGCCGTGCTGCTTTGCTAAGCAGAACCCTCATGCCGTTGCTAAAGCCCGGGGAGTGAGCTGCAGGTTAGGGAGGCAGCTTGAGAGGAAAAGCGTGCACCCGTTGTGATTTTTCCAGGTGATCAGTAATATTCAGGAGCCTAACTTGCCTTGCACTCCAAATCGATTGTTTTGCCCAAGATAATTAAACCCTACATTCTCTGAGTGCAGCAGCTGCCTGTGAATGTCAACGTCTTGGCCAGCAGCCTTTCACTCCAGACAATCCCCGGCGCAGGGTCCGCGAGCGTGCTGTCCTGTGGGGAGCCTGTCGTGATTGAGAGGCTTCTGCTCATCAGACCAGCCTCATTATGATCAGTTTTGCACTGAGCTGTTCTTCTGTGACAGGTTTGGTTTCATTTTGTGTGGAGGAAATTGAGCTAAACGTTGTTTTCTACCACATCCCCTTGAGAGGGAGCAATGTAAGAATGCAGAAGTAGGGAGGAGAAATTCAGCTCTGTAGGGCTTAGCAGGCTTCTCTTGCATGAAATAATACAGATGTTTGATTGCTGGAGCGTGGGGCAGGCTGCAACAGAAACCTCCATCACCCTCAGAAATGGTGCAGGCTGTAGATTGTGAAGGGAATGATGTAAAAACGAGTAGCAAAATAATTCAGGCTGCATAAGTTACCTCCAGTTCCTGGAGTCTCTCAGGTCTGCCATCAAATTTGGCAGAACTCCAGACAAAAACAGGAGAGACAGCTTGGGTGAGGTTTCCCCAGCAGAGTAAAGCAGACTGCTGCCTTCCAGCTCTGCACAGAATCATAGAGTTGTTTCTCTCCTTAGATCATCCAGTCCAACCATCAGCCCAACACCACCATGGCCACTAAACCATGTCCCATAGTGCCATGGCCACAGGTTTCTTGAACACCTCAAGGGATGAGGACTCCAGCACCTCCCTGGGCAGCCTGTGCCAATCCCTGGCCATTTCTGCAGCAGAGAAATTTTCCCTACTATCCAACCTAAAGCTTCCCTGGTGAAAGTTGAGGCTATTTCCTTGCCTTCCATCGCTTGATGCTAGGAAGAAGGGGTGAACCCCCCCTGACTCCAGCCTCATCTCAGGGAGTTGTAGGGAGCAATGAAGTCTGCCCTCAGCCTCCTCTTCTCCAGACTAAACAACCCCTGTTCTGAAGCCCCTATTAGAGGAAGGATCTGGAGGTGCTGGAAGGTGTCCAGAGAAGGGCCACAAGGATGAGCAGAGGGCTGGAGCTGCACTGCTATGAGGACAGACTGAGGGAGCTGGGGTTGTTCAACCTGCAGAAGAGAAGGCTCCAAGGAGAACTAATTGTGGCCTTCCAGTATCTGAAGTGGGCTCCAAGAAAGCTGGGGAGGGACTTTTGAGGGTGTCAGGGAGTGATAGGACTGGGGGGGGATGGAGCAAAACTAGAAATGGGTAGATTCAGATTGGATGTTAGGAAGAAGTTGTTCCCCATGAGGGTGGTGAGAGCCTGGCACAGGTTGCCCAGGGAGGTGGTGGAAGCCTCATCCCTGGAGGTGTTTGCAGCCAGGCTGGATGTGGCTGTGAGCAACCTGCTGTAGTGTGAGGTGTCCCTGCCCATGGCAGGGGGGTTGGAACTGACTGATTCTTGAGGACCCTTCCAACCCTGACAATTCTATGGGTCTATGATTGCAGGCAAGGGGCAAGTTCCCTGCTGCAGTACTGCAGTCATGTAACTTGCTGTGTGTCAGTGCTTTGGTTACAGACAGACATATTAATGTTTGCTAGACTTCTTCTGACTGCCCAAAGGTGTCTTAATTAAACACTAACAAGGCTTTCCCTCTGGGAAGGAAGTTACAGTGGAGCATGCTGTCAATACAAACTGTCTCTGGGATCTGAGCAGAGATTGATAGGCACACCAAAGAAATGGGAACATCTTCCCTGATGCTGGTGTGATTGAAGGTGATTAGCAGCTCTCACAGCAGGGGATGTGCTTAATTTTTCAGGAGTTGTTCTGACCTTGCCAGCTAAGAAATTACTCAAGGGAGATATCTACTTGTGTAAGCTTGCATAAGCCTACCCACCCCTCCAGCTCACAACAGGGCATTTCAGGCTGCTCATCCTTCTCCTCTCTTGTCAAGAGAGGAGAAACATAACCTGTCCTAATGGGAGGTCTCTTGTTGGTACCATAGTGTTGAAGGGAGATGGAATAGAATAAACCAGGTTGGAAGAGACCTTCAAGATCATCGTGTCCAACCTACCACCCAACACCACCTAAACAATTAAACCATGGCACCAAGCACCCCATCAAGTCTCCTCCTGAACACCTCCAGTGATGGTTACTCCAACACCTCCCCAGGCAGCCCATTCCAATGGGCAATCACTCTCTCTGTGTAGAACTTCTTCCTAACATCCAGCCTAAACCTCCCCTGGCACAGCCTGAGACTGTGTCCTCTTGTTCTGGTGCTGGTTGCCTGGGAGATGAGACCAACCTCTGCCTGCCTACAACCTCCCTTAAGGTAGTTATAGAGAGCAATGAGGTCACCCCTGAGTCTCCTCCTCTCCAGGCTAAGCAGCCCCAGCTCCCTCAGCCTCTCCTCACAGGGCTGTGTTCCAAACCCCTCACCAACTTTGTTGCCCTTCTCTGGACTCGTTCCAGCAAGTCAACCTCCTTCCTAAACTGAGGAGCCCAGAACTGGACACAGGACTCAAGGTGTGGCCTAACCAGTGCAGTGTACAAGAAAGCTGGGGAGGGACTTTTGAGGGTGTCAGGGAGGGATAGGACTGGGGGGAATGGAAGAAAACTAGAAATGGGTAGATTCAGATTGGATATTAAGAAGAAGTTCTTCCCCATGAGGGTGGTGAGAGCCTGGCACAGGTTGCCCAGGTGGAAGCCTCATCCCTGGAGGTTTTGAAGCAATAAGGTCCTCCCAGAGCACTCTCTTCTCCAGGCTGAACAACTCCAGCTCGCACAGGAGATTGAAAACTAAGAGCTACTACTTCATGGCAAGTTAGCCCTAGCTGAGAAGGGAAATCTAACAGCTGGTTTCAGCTCCCACCATTTAATTTAAATGTTATGACTGATCTTCTATTGCATTAGAGTAGATCTTTGTGAAGATGCAGCAGGTTAATTAGCAGTGAAGGAGCAAATAAAGTGTTAGCAGAGTTTGAGCACAAGTGGCAACCTGCTCTTAAATGCCCATCAATTATTGCTTCAGTGGTAATAAATTACAAGAGAGGCTGTAAGAACTCCCTGAATATCAAACAAACCTACAAGGGAAGCACAGGTGAGACTAAATTCATGCTGGCATGACATGAAGCCTCTGAAATGTTAGAATGATCCAGGAAACAATCTGAAATCAGTTTGTACATGCATGATCTTGGTGGCCCACCAAAAGACATACAAATGCAATCTAAAGTCAGTTTTGACTGCATGATCTTGCTGGCCCACCAGCAGACACAAATGCAAGAGGACCAAGTGAGCCATGCTGTGCTAAACGTGGCCATGCCAGATGGGATCAGCAATAATTCAAGGATCCTACTGTGTGAGACCCCCAAAAAGAGGAAATATCTATTGGGGCAATTCCAAGCTCTGATATAAGCTGGGTACCAACTGGCTTGAGAGCAGCCCTGAAGAAAAGGACTTGGGAGTGCTGGTGGATGAGAAGCTCAACAGGAGCCAGCAGTGAGCGCTTGCAGCCCAGAGAGCCAAGCAGAGCCTGGGCTGCAGCAAGAGAAGTGTGGCCAGCAGGTCGAAGGAGATGATTCTCCCCCTCTGCTCTGGTGAGACCACAGCTGGAGCTCTGTGTTCAGTTCTGGAGCCTCTGTTCCAGGAAGGATCTGGAGGTGCTGGAAGGTGTCCAGAGAAGGGCCACAAGGATGAGCAGAGGGCTGGAGTTTCTCTGCCATGGTAGCAGACTGAGGGAGTTGGGGCTGTTCAATTTGCAGAAGAGAAGGCTCCGAGGAGACCTAATTGTGGCCTTCCAGTATCTGAAGGGGGCTCCAAGAAAGCTGGGGAGGGACTTCTGAGGGTGTGAGGGAGTGATAGGATTGGGGGGAATGGAACAAAGCTAGAAATGGATAGATTCAGATTGGATGTTAGGAAGAAATTCCTCAGCATGAGGGTGGTGAGAGACTGGCACAGGTTGCCCAGGGAGGTGGTGGAAGCCTCATCCCTGGAGGTTTTTGCAGCCAGGCTGGATGTGGCTGTGAGCAACCTGCTGTAGTGTGAGGTGTCCCTGGCCATGGCAGGGGGCTTGGAACTGGCTGATCCTTGAGGTCCTTCCCAACCCTGACACTTCTATGATTCTGTGGTTCTATGATTCTATTTGGCCAGATGCAAATTCCATCTGCAGAATTAACCACGTTGGAAAAGACCTTCAAGATCATCAAGTCCAACCTATAACAACTTGAGAAGAGAGGATCCCTTGACTATAAGACATAACCTAATAGCCCACCACATGTCCAGTACAGGAGAAACGACAACCATGAGAGGGTCCCAAGCTGGCTGCTCCGTTGGTCTAGTCATGGGGTCTGTGTTGATAGGTTGGAATCGATGATCCTCGGGGTCCTTTCCAACCTAAGTTATACTGTGATACTGTGATACTGTGAGTTTGGAACCCCTCTGAGGTTCGCGCTGTGAACCTGCAGTTCAGAAGCGCTCTGGGATGGCACAGGCGCCCGTGTAACATTTCCAATGACCAGCAGAGGGCAGCACACGCTGCTGTAAACGGCCTGGGCACGCAGCTCGCTCGTTTCCAACTCAGGTCAGAGCTCTGCGCTGGCTCCCACCAGGGCCAGGCTGATGCTCTGGTACTCCAGCAGAAGTGGAGGGCTGGAGCACCTCTCCTGTGAGGACAAACTGAGGGAGTTGGGGTTGCTCAGTCTGTAGAAGAGAAGGCTCCAATGAGACCTTCTTGTGGCCTTCCAGTATTTGAAGGGGGCTACAAGAAATCTGGGGAGGGACTTTTTGGGGTATCAGGGAGTGATAGGACTGGGGGGAATGGAACAAAACTAGAAATGGGTAGACTCAGATTGGATGTTAGGAAGAAGTTCTTCAGCATGAGGGTGGTAAGAGCCTGGCACAGGTTGCCCAGGGAGGTGGTGGAAGCCTCCTGCCTGGAGGTGTTTGCAGGCAGGCTGGATGTGGCTGTGAGCAACCTGCTGTAGTGTGAGGTGTCCCTGGCACTTGAAGAGGGTTGGAACACCTCACCTGTAGTATGAGGGCCTCTGGCATCAGGGGGGTTAGAACTGTCTGATCCTTGAGGCCCCTTCCAACCCTAACAATTCTATGCTTCTCTGAAGCCAAGTGAGTTACAAACATTAGAGTGAAATCAAGTTCACCTTTAAAAACATTCTTATTTACTCTGCCTGGTTTGTATTTGTCTCCAAACACAGCTGCAATGACATTCTGGACAGGACTACAAAATGCTGCTCTTTGCCTATCAAAGAGACATTCCTCACATTTTGTAGCCTGGCTCAGAATGTCCCTAACACCTGATGCATTTTTTCCCCCTCCTTTCACTGTGGCTGTGCATTAGGAAACGGGTTTAGCTTCAGAATATTTCTGTTCAGAAAGAGCATTAATGATCTGCCTGCCATTTTTATCCCTCATTGTCAGTGCTTTTCCCACTCAGTCCTCGACCTGTCTGGCATTTCAATATCACTGACATGCTTTGTTCTTTAGAGTGCTCCTTGCATACCTTTATATATACATGCACATTGTGTGCTTCCAGTCACAGGATACTCACACCTTGCACCTGAAAGAGCATTTGAATAGATGGCAGAAAGCCTCTCAAAGCTTCTGAAGCCCTGGCAGCATCTTTTCAAGAACCAAGGACCCTGTCTGCCTGGACTTTTGGGCACAGCTGCACTTTTACACTGCCCACTGAGCAGAGACAGCTGAGGGTGGTAGCAGAGTGGTATTTGCCAGGGAGAAACCTCAAACACGCCCCAGATTCAGACAATGGCTCAGTGAGGATGGATTTAAGAGACAGCAGAAGAAATCCTTCTCTCTTTTTTTGCCTGTGTTTGTTAACTGGCTGCTTGACTGCAGTTCAGTGCATGGATTTCAACTGGGAGTGAACATTTAAAATGTCCCTGTCACATTCAGCCTTAAAATGCCATTTTCTTTCCTTTAATGCTTCTTGATTTAGTGCCAGCCTAATCCTTGAAGCAGGAGCCTTCTGCAGGTGCAAACATATCTCTGGAACAGAATTAAGTGTGGAAATAACTGTGGAAAGCATTGGGAAAGTTGTTTTATTAGGGGAGCTAAAGAAAACACTCAAGGGACTGTTTTACAAAGGCAGGGGAATGGACAACAAGAGATCAAGAGAAGGAATTTCACAGGATCACAGAATGGTGGGAAGTGGAAGAGGCCTCTGGAGATCAACTAGCACAACCCCCCTGCTAGAGCTGGATCACCTAGAGTAAACCACCTAGGAATACATTCAGATGAGTATCAAATGCCTTCAGAGATGGAGACTCCACAGCCTCTCTGGGCAGCCTGGTCCAGTGCTCTGACAGCCTCAAAGGGAAGGTTTTCCTTATGCTTGCATGAACCTTGCCGTTTGTGCTCATTGCCTCTTGTCCTGTCACTGGAGACCACTCAAAAGAGTTTGGCTCCATCCTTCTGATACTCATTCTTTAGTTATTGATCAGCACTAATGAGGTCCTCCCTCAGTCTGCTCTTCTCCAGGCTATACAGCCCCAGGTCTCTCAGCCTGTTCTCATAAGAGAGATGCTTCAGTCCCCTCAGACTCTCTCCAGTAGTTCCTTCTCCTTGAGCTGGGAAGCAAAGGGCAGCATTTTGTAGTCCTGTTCAGAATGTCATTGCAGCTGTGTTTGGAGACAAATACAAACCAGGCAGGATAAAGTAGAATGTTTTTAAAGATGAACTTGATTTCTCTCTGTTTGTAACTCACTTGGCTTCATAGAATCATAGAATTGTCAGGGTTGGAAGGGACCTCAAGGATCAGCCAGTTCCAACCCCCCTGCCATGGCCAGGGACACCTCACACTACAGCAGGTTGCTCACAGCCACAGCCAGCCTGGCTGCAAACACCTCCAGCCATGAGGCTTCCACCACCTCCCTGGGCAACCTGTGCCAGGCTCTCACCACCCTCATGTGGAAAAACTTCTTCCTAACATCCAATCTGAATCTACCCATTTCTAGTTTTGTTCCATTCCCCCCAGTCCTATCCCTCCCTGACACCCTCAAAAGTCCCTCCCCAGCTTTCTTGTAGCCCCCTTCAGATACTGCAAGGCCACAATTAGGTCTCCTCAGAGCCTTCTCTCCTCCAGACTCAACAGCCCCAACTCCCTCAGTCTGTCTTCACAGGAGAGCAGCTCCAGCCCTCTGCTCATCCTCGTGGCCCTTCTCTGGACACCTTCCAGCACCTCCAGATCCTTCCTCTAATAGAAGCTCCAGAACTGGACACAGAGCTCCAGGTGTGGTCTCAGCAGAGCAGAGTGGAGGGGGAGAATCACCTCCCCCATAGGGAATGAATCACACAAAGCTACAGGAAAAGTCTGAGGGAGCCTGGAGTTTCAAAGCAAACATAGAGGCTGTGTGCACATATTTGGGGGAGTTTCCCACCTGCTCTGTTCAGTAAATACCTGCTCCAAGAACAGAGAAAGGACTGGGAGACTTCTGCTGCTGAAACATCTTTAAATGATCTGTAACAATTCCACAGCTCCTAAGGGTTAGCTCAGCAAAGTAGCGAGTGCTGTGCCTGAAACATCTGTGCCTCGGCTTCAATCACACTTTGCTTCCAGATGTAAATGGTACAACTGATTGTGCTCAGGAACCAAAGGCTTCTTAAGTGTAAGGAACTTCTGTGAACACAGAACGTGGGGCTGGCCACATCTACTCGTTTAGGTCCACAGAAAATATCTTCGTGTGCTTTCCTTCAAGCTAGGAGAATCTATTTCCAGGTCAATTCTGCTTTTAATGTTTTAATGAATCTCAATTCTTAGTGGCAGATCATATCAAGCCTCATTTCTCTTACAGAAGCAAGTTGATTCTAACTTCTGGACAAGAGGCAGTGATGTAACTGCAGCACAGGGAATTCCACCTCAACACAAGGAAGAAAATCTTTACTGTAAGGGTCACAGAGCCCTGGAACAGGCTCTCCAGAGGGAGCTGCACAGGCAGGTGGTGGAGTTGATGTTCCTGGAGGTGTTTAAGGAAAGCCTGGGTGAGGCACTTAATGCCATGGTCTAGCTGATTAGTTAGGGTTAGGTAATTGGTTGGACTTGATGATCTTGGAGGTCTCTTCCAACCTGGCTGATTCTGTGGGGGGTTGTGGAGTCTCCTTCTCTGGAGACATTCAAGCCCCATCTGGATGCATTCCTGTGTGACTTGTGGTGGATTCTATAGTTCTGCTCTGGCAGGGGGGTTGGAATCAACAATCTCCAAGAGGTCCCTTCCAGCTCCTAACATCCTGTGCTCTGTGATCTTGGAAACTGTGTCCATATTGTCTGCTAGCTAAAATAACTCCCCTTCCTTCTCACTGTGTGCTTCTGTGGAGCATGGGCATCGATGTCCCTTCTCAGCCTGCTGCCACAGTCATCCTGCAAACCCACATCTTGTAACATATGATCCAGGCCTTACATCCTGCTGGCAGCTCTTCTCTGAATGTGTTCCATCCTTCACACTTCATGCAGGAAACCACTGCTGTGTGTAGCTTCGTGGATGAATTGTGCCTGTGTCTTGCACTACAGCATCACATCACTTGATGCTGCATCAGCTGCTGTGTGAGGGAAGGCTGAGAGCTGCGGAGGAGAGGAGAGGAGGGGATGGGAGGGAAGAGGAGGGGAGGGGAGGGAAGAGGAGGGGAGGGGAGGGAAGGGAAGAGGAGGGGAGGGGAGGGAAGAGGAGAGGAGGGGAGGGAAGAGGAGAGGAGGGGAGGGAAGAGGAGAGGAGGGGAGGGAAGAGGAGAGGAGGGGAGGGGAGGGAAGAGGAGAGGAGGGGAGGGGAGGGAAGGGAAGAGGAGAGGAGGGGAGGGAAGGGAAGGGGAGAGAGGAGAGGAGAGCATGTTGGAAAAGACCTTTGAGATCATCAAGTCCAACCTATCATCCAGCACCATCTAATCAACTAAACCATGGCACCAAGCACCCTATCAAGTCTCCTCCTGAACACCTCCAGGGATGGTGACTGCTCAGAGGAGACCTTATTGCCATGGGCCAGTATATTAGGGGTGGCTACCAGGTGGGTGGAGACTCCCCTTGCACAAGGAGCACCCTTGGAAAAGACAAGGGGTGATGTGGACAAGTTACTGCTGGGGAGATTCCTATTAGACTGGAGGAGAAAATGTTTGCCCAAGAGAACAGTCAGAGATTGAAATCATCTCCCAAGGGAAGCATTGGAGTCCCCTCCATGGGACAGTTTAAAAACTCAGCTTGACAGAGTGCTGGGCCAGCTCATCTAATCTACACCATCACCTAGAAAGGATGGACCAGGTGAGCTTGGATCCCCTTCTAGCCTGGCATTCTGAGTTTCTGTGGTGTGTTTTATGTTCTCTCCTCCATAACCAGTGTTCATAGTTTCATTCATTCAGGGTTGGAAGGGACCACAAGGATCATCCAGTTCCAACCCCCCTGCCATGGGCAGGGACACCCCACACTAGATCAGGCTGACCAGAGCCTCATCCAGCCTGCTCTTAAACACCCCCAGGGATGGGGCCTCAACCACCTCCCTGGACAACCCATTCCAGGGTCTCACCACTCTCATGGTGAAGAATCTCCTCCTCACCTCCAGCCTGAATCTCCCCACCTCCAGCTTCATTCCATTCCCCCTAGTCCTATCACTACCTGAGATCCTGAATTCACTGAGTTCACTGTACACCTTATGCCTGGCTTCCTCACAGTCATATTCCCCTGCAGCAGATCCCCATCTGCCATCTCTAACTGCTACAAGCTGCTCTTGCAGCAGTTAGTGGAGCATTCCTCACTGTTATCTATGACCTCACTTCTTTTTCTTCTCAAAGTCTTTTGCTTTTGTGCATGGTTCTGGTCCCCCCCCCCCCCAGTGCTGCTGTGCCTCCCTGCATTGTGTCATCCACTCATACCCTCATCACCAGTGCATTTGCCTTTCCCTGCTTGGAGCTACTAAAATCTAAGCTTTGAGGTAGACCACAAATAGCTTCTCTGTGGTAATGCCCTCTTCAGGGTGCCTACCAGGGTAACTACAGCAGCTAAAAAGCTCTCACACTTTGAGTTACCACTCTGGTTGTTGCCAAACACGCTGTGTCACCACACCAGCAGCAGGATGAAGGGGATCTGGGTAACTATTTCCAGTAAAAGAAGAACTGAGGAACTTCTAAATGGTTCTAAATCATGTCACGTGGAAAGAATGTCTTCACTTGAACCTATTCCCCTTCTCAGCACCTTAAACTGTCACTGGGCTTGACAAGAACCCATGACCAAAGAAGGGAGCTGATGCTTTATAATGCACCTCTCCTATGAGGACAGACTGAAGGAGTTGGGGCTGTTCAGTCTGCAGAAGAGAAGGCTCCCAGGTGACCTCATTGTGGCCTTCCAGGATCTGAAGGGGGCTACAGGAAGGCTGGGGAAGGACATCTCAGGATCTCAGGTAGTGATAGGACTAGGGGGAATGGAATAAAGCTGGAGGTGGGGAGATTCAGGCTGGAGGTGAGGAGGAAGTTCTTCCCCATGAGAGTGGTGAAGCCCTGGAATGGGTTGTCCAGGGAGGTGGTTGAGGCCCCGTCCCTGGAGGTGTTTAAGCCCAGGCTGGATGAGGCTCTGGCCAGGCTGATCTAGTGTGGGGTGTCCCTGCCCATGGCAGGGGGGTTGGAACTAGCTGATCCTTGTGGTCCCTTCCAACCCTGAATGATACTGTGATACTATGAAACAGCATCACAGGAAAGAAAGCCCTCTGCACTGTCCTAAACCCAAAATCTAGCATATGAGGTGCAGAAGTTCAGGGGGGGTTGGGAAGGAGAGCCACAGAATAAACACTCTGTGTATCTCAAAGCCAGCTCTCTGCAGGTCTATAAATCATTAGCAAGGTCCACAACAGCCCTGGCCCCCAGTGACCTGACTTTAAAGGCCATTTTCATTCAGCTCTGTAAAACCCAGGGATAGAAGAGATTAGGGAAGAGATAAAAATACAGCACTAAAAACCTTCACACTTGGTCCTTAACTGCAAAAATAAATGCATCTGAGGGCAGCTCTGCTCTGTCCTGCTGTTGGGTCCAGCTATGAGAAGTGAGGAGCAGAGAGGAAGGCAGAGGAGGTTTACCAAGCCTGGTGCAATGTCAACTGGGTTTATGTCCTGCCTGTTGGACTCCTCCACTTCTCCATCCTAAGAAACTCAGTTGATAGGTACCTGGACATCAAGGGAACACTTTGTGGCCTCCTCTGGACCTGTTCTAACAGTTCCTTCTGGTGTTGGAGACTCCAGAGCTGGACATAGGACTCCAGGTGGGGTCTCAGCAGAGCACAGCAGAGGGGCAGAATCCCCTTCCTAGACCTGGCACCCACACTGCTGTGGATGCAGCCCAGGATATGGTTGGTTCTGGGCTGTGAGTGCACATTGCAGGGTCACATTGAGCTTCTCATCCACCAATGCTCCCAACTCTTTCTCCTCAGGACTGCTCTCTATCCATTCTCCACCTAGGAAGTATTTGCCCCAGCCCAAGTGCAGCACCTTGCACCTGGCCTGCTCAAACTTCAGGAGGTTCACACAGGCCCACCACTCAAGGTTCCTCTGGATGGCATCACTTCCCTCCAGCATGTCAACCACACCAGGGGTGCACCCAGTCCCACTGTCCATGTTGCCAGCAAAGATGTTCTGTTTTTGAAGGAACAAAACTAGAAATGGGGAGACTCAGATTGGATGTTAAGAATTAGTTCTTCCCCATGAGGGTGGTGAGAGCCTGGCACAGGTTGCCCAGGGAGGTGGTGGAAGCCTCATGCCTGGAGGTTTTTGCAGCCAGGCTGGCTGTGGCTGTGAGCAACCTGCTGTAGTGTGAGGTGTCCCTGCCCATGGCAGGGGGGTTGGAACTGGATGATCCTTGAGGTCCCTTCCAACTCTGACAATTCTATGATTCTGTGTTAAACAGGGTCCCTACATGGACCCTGAGGAATGCCTCTCCTCACTTGGACATTGAGCCACTGACTGAATAGAATAGAATAAACCAGGTTGAAAGAGACCTTTGAGATCACCGAGTCCAGCCTATCACCCAACACCATCTGATCAACTAAACCATGGCAACAAGCACCCCATCCAGTCTCCTCCTAAACACCTCCAGTGATGGTGACTCCACCACCTCTCCAGGCAGCACATTCCAATGGGCAATCTCTCTTTCTGGGAAGAACTTCATCCTAACATCCAGCCTAAACCTCCCCTGGCACAGCTTGAGACTGTGTCCTCTTGTTCTGGTGCTGGCTGCCTGGGAGAAGAGACCAACTCCCTCCTGGCTACAAGCTCCCTTCAGGGAGTTGTAGTGACTGCAACTCCTTGAGTGTGACTTACTCCTTATCCACAGCTGAAGTCATCAATCAAATCCATGTCTCCCCAATTAGGTGAGCAGGCTCTCCTGTGGGCAAGTGATGAATGCTCTGCACAAGTCCAGGTGGCTGACACCAGTTGCTCCTCCCTCATCCACCGATGCAGAGCGCCACCAAATTCGGTGGTTCTGGAAATATTAATATGCTGCTGGGATATGTGTGATAGAAATAGTCCTAGGGACATAATTCAGGAGTGTTGAGAGAAGAGCTAGTCACTGCTGGAGAGCAGGCAGGAAAAAACAATCCCTCATCACAGCTTGGGATTGATCTGGGCTCATATGTCAAAGGGCAAATGGAATGGAAGCAGCAATTTCATTACTGCGTCTGTCAAAGCAATGTATTAATTGATCCAAATTCTTTACTCTCTTTAATGGATTGAGCTGCCAGAGAGAATTAATGCCTCACAAATTTGGGTGAATTATAGGTTAGGATGCTCACAAGCTTGTCAGAAGGGGGGAAAAATGCTCTCTTTACAGTGAAAGTGATGGCTAAGGTTAGCTCCTCCAAGCGCTGGAAAGGAATGACGCTAAACCACCAGCTTCAAAATCTGCATTGAGACCCACACAAAGGGGACAAAGCAAAGAAGCTTCTCTGCTAACAAATCGTCCTTTAAAGATTGTGCTCTCAAAGGCAGCGTTCCCTTTCACCTGGTTCTGAAGGACAGCAATGCTGCAGGAGGCTGCTTAAAGGAAAAGGGACTTCTGGAAGGTCTTGAAGAGCGCCCAACCAAACCTGCCGTTGCTCACACGTGGAGAACTCCCACTGGTTGCTTGCAAAAGAGAACTCTGTGCCCAGAAATAGCGCCTCTCTACTGGCTCTTCAGGTGGAAACTGAAAATATTCATGTGCATTTGAAACCCACCACCCACAGATCCTGCAGACAATCATAGAATTGTCAGGGTTGGAAGGGACCTCAAGGTTCAGCCAGTTCCAACCCCCCTGCCATGGGCAGAGACACCTCACACTACAGCAGCTTGCTCACAGCCACATCCAGCCTGGCTGCAAAAACCTCCACAGTGATGGGGCTTCTCTCACCTCCCTGGGCAACCTGTGCCAGTCTCTCACCACCCTCCTGGGGAACAACTTCTTCCTAACATCCAATCTGAATCTACACATTTCTAGGTTTTTTTTTCCATCCCCCCCAGTCCTATCATCCCTGACACCCTCAAAAGTCCCTTCCCAGCTTTCTTGTAGCCCTCTTCAGATACTGGAAGGCCACAATTAGGTCTCCTCAGAGCCTTCTCTTCTGCAGACTGAACAGCCCCAACTCTCTCAGTCTGTCCTCACAGGAGAAGAACCATTTCAGTTGGAAAAGACTTTAAAGATCATTGAGTTCAACCCTTCTCTACCTCTACTAAGCCTGGTACCAAACCATGGCCCTCAGCACCACATCTCTGCATCTTTGAAACACCTCTCACCTCTGGCTTCTTTGGTAGCTTCTCTTCCTCCACTGTCTCATGTTTGGGGCAGTACTCATTGGGTCTTTTGGGTTTTGGACAGAGAGAATGGGATCTGAAATGAAAATAGCCCTTTGATGTGTGGTATTATTTGTCACTCTTCACCCAAAGCAACAGAGGTCTGGAAAACCTTAACTGTCTGGAAAATATTTTCCCACCTCTTAACCAAAAAGAAAAGTGCTTCTGATGCCTGATCTGCCAGCAAGTCAGGTTTTGGTCTAAAAAAGGTCATGTTAGAACTCAAAATGTTTTCATTCAGAAGTCTTGCAGTGCAGCTTCATAGCTCGAGTCAGCTGGCTGCTTTCCTTTCTGCAATCCACTTCTTGCTGTCACTGCAGTGAGGGGTCTGGAGCACAGCCCTGTGAGGAGAGGCTGAGGGAGCTGGGGTTGCTTAGCCTGGAGAAGAGGAGGCTCAGGGGAGACCTTCTTGCTCTCTACAACTCCCTGAAGGGAGGTTGTAGCCAGGTGGGGATTGGTCTCTTCTCCCAGGCAAGCAGCACCAGAACAAGAGGACACAGTCTCAAGCTGCACCAGGGGAGGTTTAGGCTGGATGCTAGGAAGAAGTTCTTCCCAGAAAGAGAGATTGGCCATTGGATGTGCTGCCCAGGGAGGTGGTGGAGTCACCATCCCTGGAGGTGTTCAAGAGGGGATTGGATGAGGCACTTGGTGCCATGGTTTAGTCATGAGGTCTGTGGTGACAGGTTGGACTTGATGATCTTTGAGGTCTCTTCCAACCTTGGTGATTCTGTGATTTAAAACTGAAGGAAACTGCTTTTGGTCCCAGTGGGAACTGCAGATGGGAGCCAGGAAAAGCGAGGGACAACTGGACTGCTTGCTCTCTTAGCTGTCTGGCTTGAAGGATGTGCAGCTGCCCCACAGACCAGCTAAGCTTTCATGGAAGTTATTTTGACACATCCAAGGAGAAAGGGTTGCAATAATCCATATCACAGGAAACCAGAACTTGCTTTCTAGAGACTTGGTTCCCCTCCAGAGCTGGGGTTCTTTGTTATCCACAGGCATTCCTCTCAGTGGCTGTAAAGTATCCAAGAATGGAGGAGAACCTGAGACTTGAATCCAAAGCTGTAACCTAAACAAGGGATGACAGCAATGCACCTATGAGGCTGTGTGCAGCTTTCCCTTCTCATTGGTGGTGTCCTCTCTTTAAGAAGTTCCAGCTCTCATTTCTTTATGTTGAACAAGGTCCTTTTCATCTCAAATGCTAGTTTTTTCACTGAATTAGAGGACATTCATGACACTATAAAAGAATGTTACCTTTTGTCACACAGTATTGCATACATGCTCACTGAAATGCAGAAACAGGGCATTCAGAAGTCTTCCAGGCAAGAACCTTTGGGGCAGGAGGTAGATGAAGTCCCTGACACGCACCCTCAGACTTGCCAGCAGCAATGGAAGGTGGCATTTTGAAAGGGAAGAGATCTCCCCACTCTCCCAAGCCCCTTGGGCAAACCACATGCAGCAAATCATAGAATCAATAAGGTTGGAAAAGACCTCAAAGTCCAACCTGTCACTCAAGATCTCATGACTACTAAACCATGGCTTCAAGTGCCATGTCCAATCCCTTTTTGAACACCTCCAGGGACAGTGACCCTGGACAGCCCATGCCACATAAACTTAAATAGCAGTAGAACCAGGAGCTAGTGGGGACCATAAGCAGAGGAGCTGGTGGGGACCATAAGCAGAGGAGCTGGTGGGGACTATATGCAGAGGAGCTGGTGGGGACTATATGCAGAGGAGTTGGTGGGGACCATAAGCAGAGGAGCTGGTGGGGACTATATGCAGAGGAGTTGGTGGGGACCATAAGCAGAGGAGCTGGTGGGGACTATATGCAGAGGAGTTGGTGGGGACCATGAGCAGAGGAGCTGGTGGGGACTATATGCAGAGGAGTTGGTGGGGACCATAAGCAGAGGAGCTGGTGGGGACTATAAGCAGAGGAGCTGGTGGGGACCATAAGCAGAGGAGCTGGTGGGGACTATAAGCAGAGGAGCTGGTGGGGACAGAAAAGCTGGTGGGGACCATAAACAGAGGAGCTGGTGGGGACTATATGCAGAGGAGCTGGTGGGGACCATAAGCAGAGGAGCTGGTGGGGACTATATGCAGAGGAGCTGGTGGGGACCATAAGCAGAGGAGCTGGCAGCAGCAAAACACTGCTTCTCTCTCTCTCTCTCTGCACCTAAACCAGCATGAAACCTCTCCAGCACTTAGTGAAGCCTGTCATTGTAAAACCTGGCCTGCCACCAGCTCCTCAGTGCCAACATGAAACAAGTCGTGGTTGGGACTGTGGAGGGCACTGGTGTCAAAGTGATGGCTTCCATGCCAGAAGCAGGGGCTAGGAGTTAGAAACTGGGCAGGTGAACAAGGAGAGAACGAAAACAAGAAAGCCCACAGATGTTCCTGAGGCCCCTGCCTGATCTGCAGAATTCTAGCTGCTGTTTTAACATCGTTTGCCTGTGAAGCTGAGAAGGCCTGAGGCTAATTTCAGATGCAGAAAATCCTAATGGGGTAAGAAATGTGACAACCAGGTGCTTGAAGGTGTAGCAGACATCCAATTTCTCAAAGTCACTGTGAGAGTTCACCAGCCCAACAAGGGAAGCAATCCCCAGCCACTGAATCCTGGTATCTTTGCTTGACAGCATTTCTAATTATCATCCCTGTCCAGAGCCTGAAACTAAACTGCAATTCCTTAAGCAGTGACTACATCCCAGTACATATCAGCCCCTCTTGCTTATAAACCCTTCACAAAATAGGTGAGGAGCAGCTGTAGGAACTGGGATGGTTTAGTCTGGAGAAAAGGAGGCTGAGGGAAGACCTCACTGCTCTCTACAGCGCCCTGAAAGCAGTAAAGGATTCAGGTGGGTGTCGCTCTCCTCTCCCTACTAAGAAGTGAGAGAATGAGAGGAAATGGCCTGAAGTTGTACCAGGGGAGGTTCAGGTTGGATATTAGGAAAGATTCCTTTACTGAGAGAGTGGTCAGGGATTGGAACAGGCTGCCAAGGGAGGTGATGGAGTCACCATCCGTGGTGGTATCCAAGTCGTGTAGACATGACACTTGGGGTCATGATTCCTGGAGAAGAGGAGGCTCAGGGGTGACCTCATTGCCCTCTACAACTACCTGAAAGGTGGTTGTAGCCAGGAAGGGGTTGGTCTCTTCTCCCAGGTGGTGGAGTCACCGTCCCTGGAGGTGTTCAAGAGGAGACTGGACGTGACACTTGGTGCCATGGTCTAGTCATGGGGTCTGTGTTGATAGGTTGGACTCGATGACCCTTGAGGTCTCTTCCAACCTTAGCGATACTGTGATATTGTGATTTAGTAGCCATGGTGGGGGTGATGATGATCTTAGAGGTCTTTTCCAACTTTAATGATTCTGGATCCATGATCATGAGAAGCTATACTGCAAGCCAAAGTCTAGATCCCTTAGCAATGGCTTTATAGGATTGACTGCTGGAAAAGTGGTGGCTCCATGTCAGCCAGCCACTTTCATCATCTCTGCTTTGAAACGGGTTAAAAGCCATAGAATCAACCAGGTTGGAAAAGACCCTTCTGGTCATCAAGTCCAACCTATTACTTAATACCTAACACTCCCTGACAACTAAACCATGGCTCCAAGTGCCACATCCAATCCCCTCTTGAACACCTCCAGGGATGGTGACTCCACCACCTCCCTGGGCAGCACATTCCAATGGCCAGTCTCTCTTTCTGGGAAGAACTTTCTCCTCACCGCCAACCTGAACCTCCCCTGGTGCAGCCTGAGACTGTGTCCTCTTGTTCTGGTGCTGCTTGCCTGGGAGAAGAGACCAACCCCTGTCTGCCTACAACCTCCCTTCAGGTAGTTGGAGAGAGCAAGAAGGTCTTCCCTGAGCCTCCTCTTCTCCAGGCTAAGCAACCCCAGCTCCCTCAGCCTCTCCTTGTAGGTTTTTTCCAAGTTTTGTTAACTCTGCTTGCTCCACAGCTGCTCTCCGTTCATTCTGAGGCTGAAAAGGAGCAACAATGGCCTTGGTGGTGTGAGAATTTGGGGAGCTGTGCTCTAAAAGCTCCAGATCAATTTTCCACTCAGGGAAGGATGATTGGCAAACGTTGGCGGTCGGGGGACATTTACATCCCCGCGATGATGAATGTTGCAGCCGGGGAGTAAATAGGGCTGCTGCAAAATTTAATGGCTGCTTTGGATGCTTCATTTCTTCTTATTAAAGGTCACCCATTGTCCTGGCTCACATGATTAATGTGAGCTCCTGTACCTTTATGGGATATTTCTGCAGCATGTGCTTTTGCAAGCGACTGTTTGCTCGTCACTTCAGGCTGCACCAAGGTTTCCCAGTGAATGTAGATTTGTTGTTGAATACAAGCATTGTGTGTGTGTGTGTGTGCAGCAGGCTCCTGGAAGCTGTCCTACTGGGAAGAGGCTGCTGTCTGGGACCTTAAACACCACTTGGAGCCCATTTTAGTGCAATTTCCTCCAGCAGGGTGGCTGAAATTCATGCTTCCAGCGCCATTTTAAATAAACAAAGTCCTACATCCACACAGCACTTCTCTACCTGCCTTGAGTGAAGTTGAAACAGGGTGGGGGGCGTCAATATTTGCTTTAATCATTGTTATTTTCCTGAAGGTCTGGGCAGCTTAATGCCATCCACACAAAAAAAAAACATTAGCAAGTTCCAGCTTTCTCAGTCCAGAGTTTTTCACCTTATATCTGTGAGCTCAGCTGCCTGCACCAAGTCTCATGGCTGGAATGTTCAGCAATGACAGATCTTTCTTCTGACAAAATTGCTCTCTACAACTCCCTGAAGGGAGGTTGTAGCCAGGTGAGGATTGGTCTCTTCTCCCAGGCAACCAGCACGAGAACATGAGGGCACAGTCTCAAGCTGCACCAGGGGAGGTTTAGGCTGGATGTTAGGAAGAAGTTCTTCACAGAGAGAGAGACTGGCCATTGGAATGTGCTGCCCAGGGAGGTGGTGGAGTCACCATCCCTGGAGGTGTTTGAGAGGAGATTGGATGTGGCACTTGGAGCCATGGTTTAGTAGTCATGAGGTGTTGGGTGATAGGTTGGACTTGATGATCTCTGAAGTCTTTTCCAACCTTATTGATTCTATGATTCTGTGATGGGATAAGTGTCTTTGAAGAAGACCTGGGACAGGCTGGTAGGCAAAGTCACATTTGATAAAGGAAACCCAGTTTGTTTTCACAGAGTCACAGACTGCACTGATTTGGAGGGATCCTCAGAGGTCATCTTTTGCATCCCCCTTGCACTCAGCAGGGACACCTCCAACTACAGCAGGCTGCCCAGGGCCACATCGAGTCTGATCTTGACAGTCTGCCTCTACCCCATCCCTGGGCAACCTGTTCCAGTGTTTCATCACTGTCATTGTAAAGAGCCTCTTCCTGATGTCCAACCTAAATCTACCCTTAGAATCATAGAATCATAGAATTAATAAGGTTGGAAAAGACCTCAGAGATCATCAAGTCCAACCTGTCACCCAACACCTCATGACTAATAAACCATGGCTTCAAGTGCCACATCCAATCCCCTCTTGAACACCTCCAGGGATGGGGACTCCACCACCTCCCTGGGCAGCACATCCCCTGTTCTTTAGAAACCCTCAGTCAGCTACTGTACAAGCACAGATCATAATTAAGCTTTACTCACAAATCCATCACTGGACAGCAAATGGAGCTGCACATTAGCCCCAAATGTAAGATCATTTAGAGACTGGATGGGGTGCTTGGTGCCATAGTTCAGTTGATCAGATGGGGTTGGATGAGAGGTTGGACTCTATGGTCTCAAAGGTCTCTTTCAACCTGGTTAATTCTATTCTATCACAATGAAATTAAAAGCCATGAGTTCTTTCAACATTACTGCACTTCCCAATCAATCCATGTTCCTTCAATATCCCAGAGCTGGTTTGCATTTCTATCTTAACATCAGTATCTTATCAGTATCTTCATAAGAAAGACACTAACCAGAGATGCCCAAAGAGCTGAGCTAAATATCTAGCACAGTTCTGCTGAGCACGTGAGGCATATGTAAGACAGCCCTATCCATAAGAGAAAATGTTCCCTTTTTATGACAAGATAATGTCACTGACAGGCTGTCCTTTCAAACCCCTGCATTATTAATAGGCATGAGGGCTTCTAGAAGGTAGGCATTTATATAACAATCTGCAGATTATTAGGACATAAAAATAGAAATTGGAGCTGAGACATGTTTCATCTATATTAAGTGTGAGTCCCAGCCTGAAGAACCTGCAGCTTCACAGTATCACAGTATCACAGTATCATGGTATCACAGTATCATGGTATCACAGTATCATGGTATCACAGTATCGCCAAGGTTGGAAGAGACCTCGAGGATCACTGAGTCCAACCTGTCACCACAGACCTCATGACTAGACCATGGCACCAAGTGCCACATCCAATCTCCTCTCGAACAGCTCCAGGGACAGGGACTCCACCACCTCCCTGGGCAGCACATCCCAATGACCAATGACTCTCTCGGTGAAGAATTTTCTCCTCACCTCCAGCCTAAACTTCCCCTGGTGCAGCTTGAGACTGTGTCCCCTTGTTCTGGTGCTGGTTCCTGGGAGAAGAGACCAACCCCTTCCTGGCTACAACCACCTTTCAGGTAGTTGTAGAGGGCAATGAGGTCACCCCTGAGCCTCTGAGCTTGATTTTGCTTCTGAGTTTCCATAGAATCAATAAGGTTGGAAAAGACTTCAAAGATCGCAGAATCACCAAGGTTGGAAGAGACCTCAAAGATCATCAGGTCCAAACTCACCATAGACCTCATGACTACTAAGCCATGGCACCAGGTGCCACGTCCAATCCCCTCTTGAACACCTCCAGGGATGGTGACTCCACCACCTCCCTGGGCAGCACATTCCAAAGGCAAACTTTCTCCTCACCTCCTCCCCTGGCACAGCTTGAGACTGTGTCCTCTTGTTCTCGTGCTGATTGCCTGGGAGAAGAGACCAACCCCCACCTGGTTACAGCCTCCCTTCAGGGAGCTGGAGAGAGCAAGAAGGTCTCCCCTGAACCTCCTCTTCTCCAGGCTAAGCAACCCCAGCTCCCTCAGCCTCTCCTCACAGGGCTGTGCTCCAGACCCCTCCCCAGCTTTGTTGCCCTTCTCTGGACACATTCCAGCAACTCAACATCTTTCTTGAATTGAGGAGCCCAGAACTGGACACAGGACTCAAGGTGTGGCCTCAGCAGTGCTGAGCACAGAGCACAATGACTTCCCTGCTCCTGCTGGCCACACTATTCCTGGTCCTAGCCAGGATGCCATTTGCCTTCTTGGCCACCTGGGCACACTGCTGGCTCATGTTCAGCCAGCTGTCAGTCAGTACCCCCAGGTCCATAACTAGAATTTAATCCCCACTTTAACCATGGTGAAGGCTGCACTTGCAGGTCTAAAAGCAACCCATGTGGAGCTTTTAAAAGACCCCTCCCCAGCCTCACTGTCCTTCTCTGGCCACATTCAAGTGTCTCACTCTTTTGAGCCCCGAAGCTTGGCTCAGCCTCCTTTCATTGCTGGAGCTGTCTGCACACCCAGTCCAGCACAGGCATTAAGGGAATAATAAATGACCAGCAGCAACTGAAGGCTTTTACCCCCAAAAATTCTGAAAGGTTTTACAACTGGGACTTCCATTACAATCAGCTCAGCTCCTGTTGGTATACTAAAGTGCTGAATACGGAGAGCAATTATTTACCACAATTTAAAGGCATTAAGAACTTGTCAGAATCAAATCAATTCTTGGTTAAGTAAGGCACATTAATAATTGCCAGTTGATGAAACTAATATGGATTTTATTTTAAACTGAGGGGGAAAGAAAATATTCATCATCCTTGCCACTTTTATGGAGTTATTCAGAGAATGAATTATTGATTATAGGCACAGGATGGGTGAATAGACTGTAGGCATTTAGGTACTTGTCAAATTAAGGAGTGTGATTACAATCAAATGCAGAATGATGACAGAAATGGGTGCAGTGGCTGGCAGCTCACTGCCACTGAAGAACAGGCACAAATGTTTTGAAGTCACTGTAGAGAATAAGGCAAAATGAGAAAGAATCTGGTGCAGGATCCTGCAAGGATCTCAGGCTGCACCAGGGGACGTTTAGGTTGGATGTTAGGAAGAAGTTCTGTACAGAGAGAGTGATTGCCCATTGGAATGGGCTGCCTGGGGAGGTGGTGGAATCACCATCACTGGAGGTGTTCGGGAGGAGACTTGATGGGGTGCTTGGTGCCATGGGTTAGTTGATTAGGTGGTGTTGAATTGCTTGATGGCTTGGACACGATGATCTTGAAGGTCTCTTCCAACCTGGTTTATTCTATGTATTCTATGCAGGAGCAAAACAATCTTAAAGACCAATAGCTCAAAACATGGCCAAGAAGAGACACTCCCCTCCTGCCTCTCCCACATTTCTGGAAGGAAGACCTTGATCAGAACTGGCTTCTTGATCAGTCTGTCCTCAAAAGAGAAAGTTCTGATCAAAATCTGTCCTTTCCTATGGCCATAGGTTTCTTGAACACCTCAAGGGATGGGGACTCCTGCACCTCCCTGGGCAGCCTGTGCCAATCCCTGACCACTCCTGCAGCAGAGAAATTTTTCCCACTATCCAACCTAAAGCTTCCGTGGTGGAAGTTGAGGCTATTTCCTTTCCTTCCATCACTTGATAGTAGGAAGAAGGGATGAACCCCTACCTGACTCAAACCTCTTCTCAGGGAGTTGTAGGGAGCAATGAAATCTGCCCTCAGCCTCCCTTTCTCCAGACTGAAAAAACCCTGTTCTGGAGTCCCTATTACAAGGAGGCTCTGGAGGTGCTGCAGTGTGTCCAGAGAAGGGCCACAAGAATGAGCAGAGGGCTGGAGCTGCTCTGCTATGAGGACAGACTGAGGGAGTTGAGGCTGTTCAGTCTGGAGAAGAGAAGGCTCTGAGGAGACCTTAATGTGGCCTTCCAGTATCTGAAGGGGGCTCCAAGAAAGCTGGGGAGGGACTTTTGAGGGTGTCAGGGGGTGATAGGACTGGGGGCAATGGAAAAAAACTAGAAATGGGTAGATTCAGATTGGATGTTAGGAGGAAGTTTTTCCCCATGAGGGTGGTGAGAGCCTGGCACAGGTTGCCCAGGGAGGTGGTGGAAGCCTCATTGCTGGAGGTTCTTGCAGCCAGGCTGGATGTGGCTGTGAGCAACCTGCTCTAGTATGGGATGTCCCTGTCCATGGCAGGGGGTTGGAACTAGATGGTGCATGAGGTCCCTTCCAACCCTGACAATTCTGTGATTCTCTGATTCTAAGAAGTCCCCAGGATGCCATGCCCTGTGCTGGTACAGAGCTTCTTGAGTTCACACGGTAGGTCAGCAAGGGACAGGAGAAGAAAGCACAGGTTGGGTGGCCACCAGCTGTGAAGATTCATTTGGCACTCTATGCACTAATTAAGCATCAATCAGTAATTGTTGTACAAATGTTTATTTCTATATGATGGAATTAGAGTATTCAAAATAATTTGCCTTTGAATGTCTCCTGCCCAAGGCTGTGTTCTCACAATCTTGCATAGTCACAGAGTGGAAGGGGGTTGGAAGGGACCCCTGGACATCATTTAAGTCCATCCCCCCTGCTAGAGCCAGGTCACCCAAAGAAGGCTGCCCAGGATCAAGCTGTCCAGGTGGATCCTGAAAGTCTCCAGAGGAGAAGACTCCACAATCTCAGTGGGGCAGTGTTCTGGCACCCTCACAGGAAAGAAGTTCCACCTTATGTTTAAGTGAAAGCTCCTGGGCTCCAGTTTGTGCCCATTACCCTTTGTCCTGTCACTGGACACCACTGGAAGAGCCTGGCCCCACCTCCTTGACCCCTCAGGCTTTAGCTATTGATCAACATCGATAAGATCCTCTCTCAGTCTTCTCCAGGCTAAACAGCCCCAGGTCTCTCAACCTGTCCTCCTCAGAGGGATCCTCCAGACCCCTCAGCATCTTTCTGGCCCTCCATAATGTTTCTTTCTGTTCCTTTCTTATTTTTTCAACTAGCTATTAATAATCACACAGTGATGCAATTTAGGCAACAGAGTAACAACAAAGTGAAGTGTTCCTTGGGGTTAACATCAGAATTTGTTGGTGCAGCCATGCTTGGTGTGGCTCAGGTCAAGGTATTCATAGCACTGTGGAGCAAGCATCACTTTTCATCAGTGGAGAAGTGCAAAAAAAGATCCAACTGCTGACATTTTATGTGGCATGTTTTCATGGGGCTGCTGAGAATGGCATACAGAATGCTCTTTGAAAGGTCATACATATGGGGGTATTGATTTCATACTTAGAGCTGCTTTCAGCAATCAAGAGGTACAGGGCTCTGCAAGCATCTTTTAAAAGCTCCACATGGGTTGCTTTTAGACCTGCAAGTGCAGCCTTCACCATGGTTAAAGTGGGGATTGAATTCTAGTTATGGACCTGGGGGTACTGGTTGACAGCTGAATGAACATGAGCCTGCAGTGTGCCTAGGTGGCCAAGAAGGCCAATGGCATCCTGGTCTGCACCAGGAACAGTGTGGCCAGCAGGAGCAGGGAAGTCATTCTGCCCTGTGCTCAGCACTGCTGAGGCCACACCTTGAGTCCTGTGTCCAGTTCTGCACCCCTCAATTCAAGAAAGATGTTGAGTAGCTGGAACTTGTGCAGAGAAGGGCAACGAGGCTGGGGAGAGGCCTGGAGCACAGCCCTGTGAGGAGAGGCTGAGAGAGCTGGGGTTGCTTAGCCTGGAGAAGAGGAGGCTCAGGGGAGACCTTCTTGTTGTCTACAACTACCTGAAGGGAGGTTGTAGCCAGGTGGGTTTGGTCTCTTCTCCCAGGCAACCAGCACCAGAACAAGAGGACACAGTCTCAAGCTGTGCCAGAAGAGGTTTAGGCTGGATGTTAGGAAGAAGTTCTTCATAGAGAGATTGGGCATTGGGATGTGCTGCCCAGGGAGGTGGTAGAGTCAACGTCCCTGGAGGTGTTCAAGAGAGGGTTGGATGTGGCACTTGGTGCCATGGTTTAGTAGTCATGAGGTGTTGGGTGACAGGCTGGACTTGGTGATCTTTGAGGTCTTCTCCAACCTTATTGATCCACAAGGATGAGCAGAGCTGCTTTGCTATGAGGGCAGACTGAGGGAGTTGGGGCTGTTCAGTCTGCAGAAGAGAAGGTTCCAAGAAGACCTAATTGTGGCCTTCTGGTATCTGAAAAGGGCTACAAGAAAGCTGGGGAGGGACTTTTGAGGGTGTCAGGCAGTGATAGGACTGTGGGGTATGGAACAAAACTAGAAATGGATAGATTCAGATAGGATGTTAGGAAGAAGTTCTTCCCCATGAGGGTGGTGTGAAAGTCAGCATCCTTCCTGCATCCAACTCATCCACTGATCCCTGATCCTGCCTCCACATCCATGGGTGCAAACTGTCTTCTGCTACAGAGTGTGCATCTTCCTGGGACAGGTTTTTTTCCTGGCTGGAGATGAGGTTCTGCACGTGGCTGAATCTTTTCAGCTGCATATCCTGAGGCTTAAAATCCAGGCCAAATCCACATCTTATTCCCTCCCTTTATATACCACTGCAGTCATTTCCAAACCTGTCCACCTTCCCTTACTTTTTAATGGTTGTTTTTCAGGCAACTTTTAATTACCAATAACTTTTCCCATTAAAATTTAATTAATTTCCCCCTCCCCCTTCCCCTGCCCCCCCCAAGTGAATCATTGGTCAACAACTCACAGCAAGTCTTATTAAAATCCAATGTAATTACTCTCTACACATCCTGAGAACATTACAAACACTTGGTTCTTATGGCCACAATGATTAAAGAATTGAATTTGCTGCATATTGTTATTAGAGCTTACACATCCACCGGCTCCTTTGTGCTGGGCTGGTAAAAGCCACACTTCACACGGCCAAGCTGCTCAGCTAAATCCTTCCCATCAAGTTGGAATTGGAAAGGACTGTGGAGATTGAAGGGAAATGTGTAAGTGCCATTCTTCTCTTTGTTCTCATTGCTTGGATGGCTGATTGCATTCTCCCCTGTCTGCCTGACTGGATTTTCCACCAGGGATTTACGGGCGGCTCGCCCCTACAAAGGAGGAAACAACGAAATAATTAATGACCCCTTGAGGCCTGCCAATTCTGGAGAGGTTATTTACCTGAGGCTTTCAAGGATTTCATAATTATTTGACGCTCCTGAGTGCTTTTGCCAAGTCCACATATTTCCCTGTGCCTGCTGCAGACTGCACAAATACTTTCCAGGGTTCCAATTATGCGGCGGCTCAGCCCGACACGTAGCGCTTCCACTCAATTTGCGGTGCTCCCAGGTGTTCCTTGGGATTCAGTGTGTGCTGCACCACTCATCACATATCTGCCATCACTTCTGAAGTGCCAAGGGCTCATTATTGCCTTCTTTGTCCCTCCTTGCTCCCTCTAACTCACACAGGAATCACTCCTGTGGCAGCAGCGCACAAGATTTAGGGCGACGAAGCTGGTGAAGGGCCAGCAGTGTGCCCGGGTGGCCAAGAAGGCCAAGGGCATCCTGGCATGCATTAGGAATAGTGTGGCCAGCAGGAGCAGGGAAGTCATTGTGCCCTGTGCTCAGCACTGGTTAGGCCACACCTTGAGTCCTGTGTCCAATTCTGGGCCCCTCAATTTAAGAAGGACATTGAGAGACTTGAAGGTGTCCAGAGAAGGGCAAGGAGGCTGGGGAGGGGTCTGGAGCACAGCCCTGTGAGGAGAGTCTGATGGAGCTGCAAGTGTTTAGCCTGGAGAAGAGGAGGCTCAGGGGTGACCTCATTGCTCTCTACAACTACCTGAAAGGTGGTTGTAGCCAGGAAGGGGTTAGAATAGAATAGAATAAAATAGACCAGACCAGGTTGGAAGAGACCTTCAAGATCATCGTGTCCAACCTATCAACTAACCCAACACCATCTAATCAACTAAACCATGCAACCAAGCACCCCATCAAGTCTCCTCCTAAACACCTCCAGGGATGGTGACTCCACCACCTCCCCTGGCAGCCCATCCCAATGGGCACTCACTCTCTCTGTGTAGAACTTCTTCCTAACCTCCAGCCTAAACCTCCCCTGGCACAGCCTGAGACTGTGTCCTCTTGTTCCAGTGCTGGTTGCCTGGGAGAAGAGACCACGTTGGGGGAGGTCTGCTGGCAGCTGGGGAAATGCTGAGGGAGACTGATGTGTTCTTGCCCTACATCTGTCACTGCTTAGCCTCCAGTTGGGTAGACAGGTAGAGAGGATTGATGCAGGGCATTTTTATGCTGCTCTCACAATCTCAGTATAATCTAATGCAGTTCCACTGTCAGGTTTTTGCAAATGCAGCCTGGCTTTGAGATTATTTACAGCCTGGCTAGCTGGATGTTATCCTTTCTGTCTTCCTCCTTGTAATTCCCAGCAGTAATCTCTTATCTCAACATTATACAACAAAACCTCACCAGATTGGCAAGAGCAAAATGGATAACAAGTTATTGACAGTAATTATTCTGCAATTTATCTGCATTCCTCTGCCTCACTTTATCTGATGTTTATCTTTGGGGTTATTTTTTTGTCCTGATCCAACCTTTTTCTCGCTTGGTTTCTTGCTTGAGTGAAAACATCCTTAATGACTTTTTTTTCCCTCGTCCAGAACAGAAACTCCTTCAGCACAAAAAGAAAGGCTGATGGGGGAAACAGCTTTCACTGGCATATTTGTTGTGACTGCTTTATAGCCTGTAACATATGTGGGATTAATATGTAAAGCAATTACCACTAATAGCAGCCTCTCCTACAAAAGCAAGGTAGGCAAAGTCTGTGATCCATTTGCAAGACAAAGCAGGCAATGCATTGTAGAAATCCTTTAATAGAGTCACAGAATCATTAAGGATGGAAAAGGCTTCTAAGATCACGTCCAACCTTCTACCCAATGTGTCCATCACCACTAGATCATGTCCTGAAGTGCCACATTTACTCATTTCTTGAACACCCCCAGGGATGGTGACTCCAACACCTCCCTGGGCAGCCTGATCCAATGCCTGACCACTCTTGCAGCAAAGAAATTCTTCATAATATGCAACCTAAACCTCCCTGGGCAGCACATTCCAATGGCCAATCTCTCTGGGAAGAATTTCTTCCTAACATCCAGCCTAAACCTCCCCTGGCACAGCTTGAGACTGTGTCCTCTTGTTCTGGTGCTGGTTGCGTGGGAGAAGAGACCAACTCCCTCCTGGCTACAACCTCCCTTCAGGGAGTTGGAGAGAGCAAGAAGGTCTCCCCTGAGCCTCCTCTTCTCCAGGCTAAGCAACCCCAGCTCCCTCAGCCTCTCCTCACAGGGCTGTGCTCCAGATCCCTCCCCAGCTGTGTTGCCCTTCTCTGGACACCTTCCAGCAACTCAACATCTTTCCTAGACTGAGAGGCCCAGAACTGGACACAGGACTCAAAGTGTGACCTAACCAGTGCTGAGCACAGGTCAGAATGACCTCCCTGCTCCTGCTGGCCACACTGTTCCTGATGCAGGCCAGGATGCCATTGGCCTTCTTGGCCCCCTGGGCACACTGATGGCTCATGTTCAGCCTACTATCAACCAGTCCCCCCAGGTCTCTTTCTGCCTGGCTGCTCTCAGCCACTCTGACCCCAGCCTGTAGCACTGCATGGGGGTGTTGTGGCCAATGTCTAGAACCTGGCACTTGGATGTGTACAATCAACAAACCTTGGAGAGACAGATAGCGAACTACAAACCTGTGGAGCTCTTCCCTCATGCAGCAGGCTAGGAATGTGAAGAGGACTGCTGGGTTTTGCCACACCATTTCCCTTGTATTCCCCCTTCTCTGAGCCATGCTGCTCTGGTTTTGTGATCTGACAGGGAATGGAGTATCTGTGAGGGCTTCTCACACGTTTCCCCAGCTGCCTAGTCACAAACCTGACAAACCATAATAGAGTTTTCATCAGGACTAGTCCTTGCTGTGACAATGCTGCAGTAGCCAACTCCACTCATTCTGCAGTCCCACTGCTGGCATTTATTTCTCTCAAGAAAAGTGACCCTTAGGAGCATCTGTTTCGCAGGATCACAGTACATAAGAGGTTGGAAGGGACCTCCAGAAATCATCCAGTCCAAGCCCCCTGCCAAAAGCAGGATCACTTAGGGTAGTCCACACAGGAATACATCCAGGTGGGTTTTGAAAGCCTCCACAAAAGGTGACTCGACAACCTCTCTGGGCAGCCTGCTCCAGGGCTCTGTCACCCTCACTGTAAAGAAGTTTCTCCTCATGTTGAGTTGAAATCTTCTATGTTCAAGCTTGAACCTGTTGTTCCTTGTCTTATTAGTGTGCACCACCAAAAAGAGCTTGGCCCCCTCCACCTGACACCCACCCCTCAGGTATTTATACACACTGATGAGATCGCCTCTCAGTCTTCTCCTCTCAAGACTAAACAGCCCATGGGATCTCAGCCTCTCCTTAATCATCCCTGTGGCTCTCCCTTGGACTTTCTCCAGCAGGTCTCTGTCTCTCTTTAACTGGGGAGCATCGAACTGGACACAGTACTACAGGTGTGGTCTCACCAGGGCAGAGTAGAGGGGGGAGAAGCAGCTCCCTAGCCCTGCTGGACACACTTCTCTTGCTGCACCCCAGGATCCCATTGGCTCTCTTGGCCACCAGGGCACATTGCTGTCCCATGCAGACCTTGCTGCCCACCAGCACTCCAAGGTCTTTCTCCATGGAGCTGCTTTGCAGCAGGGCAGCCTCTAACCTGTCCTGCCGCCTGTTGTTATCCCTCCACAGATGCAGGACCCTGCACTTGTCCTTACTGAACTCCATGAGGTTTGCCTGCACCCTGTTTCATCAGGGTTATGGGATGCATTCACACACCCAGCAAACACACACAGGGGAAGAGTAACATGGAAAGAGAAACCAGTCCTGTGTGCTCTGAGGGAGAGAGGCTGAACTCAGTATTAAACAACGCTGAGCCAGGAGTGTTCCAATCCCATTTTCATATTTACACTTTGTATTTAGCCATAAAATAATGTGGCTTACAAGTGGCTGTGCTGGCGTGTTTTGGAGCCCTGTTCTCAATAGTTTATGTGACAGGCATTAAAATGAACTGTGGAAGTATGAAGGAAGCAAGAGCCCATGTACTAAAAAGCACAGGATGGAAGGCTTAATCAGCTGGAGTGTGCTTTGCTAATGGTGTGTGAGTCTCACCTAGCACTGCAGGTTTGGAAGAGAGGAGTTTCTGCATCAGGAAGCCTATTGTGGGCTCACAGTGTCTTTGTGCAGTCGCAGAATCATGGAATTGTTTGGGCTGGAAAATAGCATCCTGGCCTGCATTAGGAATAGTGTGGCCAGCAGGAGCAGGGAAGACATTGTGCCCCTGTACTCTGCTTTGGCTAGGCCGCACCTTGAGTACTGTGTCCAGTTCTGGGCCCCTCAGTTTAAGAAGGACATTGAGACACTTGAGCGTGTCCAGAGAAGGGCAACAAGGCTGGTGAGAGGCCTTGAACACAAGCCCTATGAGGAGAGGCTGAGGGAACTGGGATTGTTTAGCCTGGAGAAGAGGAGGCTCAGGGGTGACCTCATTGCCCTCTACAACTACCTGAAAGGTGGTTGTAGCCAGGAAGGGGATGGTCTCTTCTCCCAGGCAACCAGCACCAGAACAAGGGGAAACAGTCTCAAGCTGCGCCAGGGGAGGTTTAGACTCGAGGTGAGGAGGAAGTTCTTCACCGAGCGAGTCATTCGTCATTGGAACGGGTTGCCCAGGCAGGTGGTGGAGTCATCGACCCTGGAGGTGTTCAAGAGGAGATTGGACGTGGCACTTGATGCCATGGTCTAGTCATGGGGTCTGTGTTGATAGGCTGGACTCGATGATCCTCGAGGTCCTTTCCAACCTAAGTGATACTGTGATACTGTGATAGATCTTTACCAACATCAGGTCCAATTGTCAACCCAGCACTACCAAGTCACCACTAAACCATGCCCCTCAGCACCACATCTCCACAGCTTTGGAACTGCTCAAGGGATAGGAACTCCACCACTGCTCTGGGCAGCCTGTTCCAGGGCTTGAAAACCCTTCTGGGAAATAAATTGTTCTTGATGTCCAACCTAAACCTCCCCTGATGCAACCTGAAGCTGTTTCCTCTTGTCCTATCACTTGCTACTTGGGAGAACAGATGGACCCCCAGCTCCCACCTCAGCTCCTGTGTGCCCATTCCCAGTTGAAGGTGTAATTCTAAAGATGCCAAAGGTCTCATTCTTCCTTTGTAACTTTCAGAACGAAAAGTAAATGTTGCTGTGAGCTCACACAGACTGCAAAGCAGCCTAAAACTCTTGCCTCAGCCTGCTGGTGCTGTTATTATCAAGTTTAAAGTGGCTTTTGTCAGCTCACTTTTCTGTCTGTCCTTTATCATCTAGGGGATACAGGTGGACAGCAGCTGAACATGAGCCAGCAGTGTGCCTAGGGGGCCAAGAAGGCCAAAGGTATCCTGGACAGTATCAGGAATAGTGTGGCCAGCAGGAGCAGGGAAGTCATTGTGCCCCTGTGCTCAGCACTGGTTAGGCCACACCTTGAGTCCTCTGTCCAGTTCTGGGCCCCTCAGTTCAGGAAAGATGTTGAGATGTTGGAAGGTGTCCAGAGGAGAGCAACAAAGCTGGGGAGGGGCCTGGAGCACAGCCCTGTGAGGAGAGGCTGAGGGAGCTGGGGTTGCTTAGCCTGGAGAAGAGGAGGCTCAGGGAAGACCTTCTTGTGCTCTATAACTCCCTGAAGTGAGGTTGTAACCAGGAGGGAGTTGGTCTCTTCTCCCAGGCACCCAGCACCAGAACAAGAGGACACAGTCTCAAGCTGTGCCAGGGGAGGTTTAGGCTGGAGGTTAGGAGGAAGTTCTACACAGAGAGAGTGATTGCCCATTGGAATGTGCTGCCCGGGGAGGTGGTGGAGTCACCATCTCTGGAGGTGTTCAAGAGGGGATTGGATGTGGCACTTGGTGCCATGGTTGAGTTGATGAGATGGTGTTGGGTGATAGGTTGGACTTGATGATCTTTGAGGTCTTTTCCAACCTTGTTAATTCTGGGATTCTGGGGTTCACCAGGCTAAGAATCCCCAAGTCACTCAGCCTCTCTTCACAAGAGAGTTGTTGTATTCCCAGTCATCTTTGTAGCCCTTAGCTGTACCTCTTCAAGCAATTCTTGAGTTGGGAAGCCCAGGACAGGATGCAGTACTCCATACAAAGCCTCACCAAGGCAGGTTAGAGAGGGAGGAGAACCTCCCTGGACCTGCTGGCCACACTCTTCTGGATGTACCCCAGGATGATAATGGCCACTAAGCACAACCTCAAATGTGACCTTGCCTGTCTTTAAAAGAAACCCTCAGCTCATGGGGAGCTCTGCCTGTGCAAGGACTTGGCAGCCATTCTGGCACAATTCCTCCATGGAAGGGCTCTGCATTTCAAAGCTGCTCTTATTCTTGGCCAGCTCTCTGAATCCTTTGAACAAACAAGTAGAGCCCTGCACCTAAATCATTGAAGCTGAATATTGAAACTGATGACTAGTCCTGCAAGGGAAACATCTTTTAATTCTCTTTTTCTTTGGTTATGACAATCTTGGCTTCTTTGCTTTGCCCCTTAGCAGATTATTTCTGAAATATGTCCTTGTCTTCAGCAGAGGGAGGCCACAAACAGCTTGTGAAAGGAGACAGATTGTATATCATCCAGTCTGTAAAACCAGGTTTCAGTTGTCCTGCTCACCTGTGCCAAAACCCAAAGGGGAACCTTTAGTAGTATGGAGAAGGTCACAGCCAGTCAAAATCCAGCCCAGTTCAACCATTGCCTAACTCTACCAAGGCTGGGACTAAACCATGTCCCTCAGCACCACATCTCTGCCTCTTTGAAACACTCCAGCAGGAGCAGGGAGGGGATTGTCCCCTGTTACTCAGCTCTGGGGAGGCTACACCTTGAGTATTGTGTTCACTTTTGGGCACATCAGTACAAGGGAGATGTGGAGATGCTGGAGCCAGGGCAGAGGAGGGCAAGGAAGCTGTGAAGGGCCTGGAGAATAAATCTGATGAAGAGTGACTGAAGGAGAAATGGTTAGTTTGGAAAAGAGGAGGCTGAGGGGAGACCTCATTGCTGTCTACAGCTGCCTGAAAAGAGGTTGTGGAGAGGCTGCTGCTGGTCTCTTCTCCCAGGTAATTAGTGATAGAACAAGAGGGAATGGCCTCAAGCTGCAACTGGGCAGGTTTAGACTGGACAGTAGGAAACATTCTTTCATGGCAAGAGTGGTCAGGGATTGGACTGTGCTGGGCAGGGAGGTGGTGGAGTCCCCAAGCCTGGATGTGTTTCAAGGTGGTTTGGATGTGGTGCTTGGGGCTATGGTTTAGGGGTGAGCCTTGCAGAGTAGGGTTCTGGGTTGGACTTGGTGATCCTGAGGGGCTTTTCCAGCCTGAACGTTTCTGTGGTTCTGTGAATGGAGAGCAGGGCTTTATGTTAATTCCTGCAAGGTGGTGAGTGGATGTGAAGGGTCTGCAGGAAAGCACAAGGAAAGCAATCTGCCATCAGACTCAGGAAGGTGATTTCTGTGACCTCCAGGGATGGGGATTCAGGCACCTCCACAGGGATCCTGTTTCAGACAGGTCTGTCTCATAGAGGACTAGCACTACAGACCTACAGGCCAGCAGACTTGTAGGTTTTGCTCTGTCTGTGACCCTTTGTGTTATGTTAAGGCTAACCAAATGGCATGTGAACACAAGAGAAGGCCCAGAGGACTCTGGATTCAAGCAAGTCTTTCTGACCTTCAGGGAGAACCTGAACTTTAATATAGCTCTGTCATGAAAAAATAAACACAAACGCGCTCGACTATCCCTTCTTTTAAACAAGCAAGGAAGCAAACAAACCTCTGTGTCCTTCATGCCTGTGAGGTTGTTATGAAGTGATTCTGTGTATCTGACAGGTTGGGAGCATGCTCTCCACCTGTGAGAGGCAGATGTCCCAGCAGTGACTCTCCCTGCACAGACCCTGAGGCTTTTAGAGCAGCTGAAGCCCTTGTCCAAGCTGCCCACCTCCCCCAAAATGATCATGAACTATCCTAATGCAGAGGAGGAAAGTTTCATATCACCTCCATGAGAAGATGTAGACACACACATGGAAAACTGTAGCTGCAGTGTTTGGGGATAGTGACACAGAGTAGGTTAAACCTCCTGAATTAAACATAAATCTTCCATAGAAACTGCCAGTGTTGGACACCCTCTTGTAGGGTAGAGGTAGACAGGAGAGTAGGAAGAAATTCTTTCCTGTGAGAGTGGTGAGACACTGGAACAGGCTGCTCAGGGAGGCTGTGGATGCCCCCTCCCTGGAGGTGTTCATGCCCAAGCTGGATGAGGCCTTGAGGAACCTGAGCTCATGGAAGGTGTCCCTGCCCATGGCAGAAGGGTTTGAACTGGATGACCTTAAAGGTCCTTTCCAACCCAAACCATTTTATGAATCTATGATTAAGTGACAAGTAGAAGTTTCTAAACTATAGGCAGAAACAATCAGCTGCATGGACATAGCTGGAGAACTTCTGGACAGGTAGGAGTTCTGCAGAAAAGAATTTGGGTTACAGGAATAAAGAGTATTAGATTTGTCAATAAACAACCAGCCAACCAAAAAAAAGGCAAGCAGCATATTGCTCTGTATACACAGCAGCAAAACCAGCAAGAAAAGGACCCTTCCCTTCCCTTCCCTTCCCTTCTCCCTTCCCCTTCCCTTCCCTTTCCCTTCCCTTCCCTTCCCTTCCCTTCCCTTCCCTTCCCTTCCCTTCCTCCCTTCCCTTCCCTTCCCTTCCCTTCCTTCCCTTCCCTTCCCTTCCCTCCCTTCCCCTTCCCTTCCCTTCCCTTCCCTTCCCTTCCCTTCCCCTTCCCTTCCCTTCCCTTCCCCTTCCCTTCCCTTCCCTTCTCCCTTCCCTTCCCTTCCCTTCCCTCCTTCCCTTCCCTTCCTCCTTCCCTTCCTTCCCTTCCCTTCCCTTCCCTTCCCTTCCCTTCCCTTCCCTTCCCTTCCCTTCCCTTCCCTTCCCTTCCCTCCTTCCCTTCCCTTCCCTTCCCTTCCCTTCCCTTCCCTTCCCTTCCCCTTCCCTCCCTTCCCTTCCTTCCCTTCCCTTCCCTTCCCTTCCCTTCCCTTCCCTTCCCTTCCCTTCCCTTCCCTTCCCTTCCCTTCCCTTCCCTTCCCTTCCCTTCCCTTCCCTTCCCTTCCCTTCCTTCCGCTTCCCTTCCTATTCCCTTCCTTCCTCCTTC